>NW_026883177.1:0-4496 GCF_032173495.1 Musca vetustissima
AGCGTTTAAATGCCTTAAAATGCCTTTTTAGACCACAGAAAATTAAAAAGCGTTTTTTAGGCGTTAGAAGCGTGTAAAGGCCTTAAAATGCCTTTTTAGACAACAGAAAATTAAAATGCGTTTTTTAGGCGTTAGAAGCGTTTAAAGGCCTTAAAATGCCTTTTTAGACAACAGAAAATTAAAATGCGTTTTTTAGGCGTTAGAAGCGTTTAAAGGCCTTAAAATGCCTTTTTAGACCACAGAAAATTAAAATGCGTTTTTTAGGCGTTAGAAGCGTTTAAAGGCCTTAAAATGCCTTTTTAGACAACAGAAAATTAAAATGCGTTTTTTAGGCGTTAGAAGCGTTTAAAGGCCTTAAAATGCCTTTTTAGACAACAGAAAATTAAAATGCGTTTTTTAGGCGTTAGAAGCGTTTAAAGGCCTTAAAATGCCTTTTTAGACCACAGAAAATTAAAATGCGTTTTTTAGGCGTTAGAAGCGTTTAAAGGCCTTAAAATGCCTTTTTAGACCACAGAAAATTAAAATTTTTAGAAGCGTTTAAAGGCCTTAAAATGCCTTTTTAGACCACAGAAAATTAAAATGCGTTTTTTAGGCGTTAGAAGCGTTTAAAGGCCTTAAAATGCCTTTTTAGACCACAGAAAATTAAAATGCGTTTTTTAGGCGTTAGAAGCGTTTAAAGGCCTTAAAATGCCTTTTTAGACCACAGAAAATTAAAATGCGTTTTTTAGGCGTTAGAAGCGTTTAAAGGCCTTAAAATGCCTTTTTAGACCACAGAAAATTAAAATGCGTTTTTTAGGCGTTAGAAGCGTTTAAATGCCTTAAAATGCCTTTTTAGACCACAGAAAATTAAAATGCGTTTTTTAGGCGTTAAGCGTTTAAAGGCCTTAAAATGCCTTTTTAGACCAAAAAAAATTAAAATGCGTTTTTTAGGCGTTAGAAGCGTTTAAAGGCCTTAAAATGCCTTTTTAGACCACAGAAAATTAAAATGCGTTTTTTAGGCGTTAGAAGCGTTTAAAGGCCTTAAAATGCCTTTTTAGACCACAGAAAATTAAAATGCGTTTTTTAGGCGTTAGAAGCGTTTAAAGGCCTTAAAATGCCTTTTTAGACCACAGAAAATTAAAATGCGTTTTTTAGGCGTTAGAAGCGTTTAAAGGCCATAAAATTAAAATGCCTTTTTAGACCACAGAAAATTAAAATGCGTTTTTAGGCGTTAGAAGCGTTTAAAGGCCTTAAAATGCCTTTTTAGACCACAGAAAATTAAAATGCGTTTTTTAGGAGTTAGAAGCTTTAAAAGGCCTTAAAATGCCTTTTTAGACCACAGAAAATTAAAATGCGTTTTGCGTTTTTTAAAGGCCGCCTTTTTAGAAGCGTTTAAAGGCCTTAAAATGCCTTTTTAGACCACAGAAAATTAAAATGCGTTTTTTAGGCGTTAGAAGCGTTTAAAGGCCTTAAAATGCCTTTTTAGACCACAGAAAATTAAAATGCGTTTTTTAGGCGTTAGAAGCGTTTAAAGGCCTTAAAATGCCTTTTTAGACCACAGAAAATTAAAATGCGTTTTTTAGGCGTTAGAAGCGTTTAAAGGCCTTAAAATGCCTTTTTAGACCACAGAAAATTAAAATGCGTTTTTTAGGCGTTAGAAGCGTTTAAAGGCCTTAAAATGCCTTTTTAGACCACAGAAAATTAAAATGCGTTTTTTAGGCGTTAGAAGCGTTTAAAGGCCTTAAAATGCCTTTTTAGACCACAGAAAATTAAAATGCGTTTTTTAGGCGTTAGAAGCGTTTAAAGGCCTTAAAATGCCTTTTTAGACCACAGAAAATTAAAATGCGTTTTTAAGGCGTTAGAAGCGTTTAAAGGCCTTAAAATGCCTTTTTAGACCACAGAAAATTAAAATGCGTTTTTAGGCGTTAGAAGCGTTTAAAGGCCTTAAAATGCCTTTTTAGACAACAGAAAATTAAAATGCGTTTTTTAGGCGTTAGAAGCGTTTAAAGGCCTTAAAATGCCTTTTTAGACAACAGAAAATTAAAATGCGTTTTTTAGGCGTTAGAAGCGTTTAAAGGCCTTAAAATGCCTTTTTAGACAACAGAAAATTAAAATGCGTTTTTTAGGCGTTAGAAGCGTTTAAAGGCCTTAAAATGCCTTTTTAGACAACAGAAAATTAAAATGCGTTTTTTAGGCGTTAGAAGCGTTTAAAGGCCTTAAAATGCCTTTTTAGACAACAGAAAATTAAAATGCGTTTTTTAGGCGTTAGAAGCGTTTAAAGGCCTTAAAATGCCTTTTTAGACAACAGAAAATTAAAATGCGTTTTTTAGGCGTTAGAAGCGTTTAAAGGCCTTAAAATGCCTTTTTAGACAACAGAAAATTAAAATGCGTTTTTTAGGCGTTAGAAGCGTTTAAAGGCCTTAAAATGCCTTTTTAGACCACAGAAAATTAAAATGCGTTTTTTAGGCGTTAGAAGCGTTTAAAGGCCTTAAAATGCCTTTTTAGACCACAGAAAATTAAAATGCGTTTTTTAGGCGTTAGAAGCGTTTAAAGGCCTTAAAATGCCTTTTTAGACCACAGAAAATTAAAATGCGTTTTTTAGGCGTTAGAAGCGTTTAAAGGCCTTAAAATGCCTTTTTAGACCACAGAAAATTAAAATGCGTTTTTTAGGCGTTAGAAGCGTTTAAAGGCCTTAAAATGCCTTTTTAGACCACAGAAAATTAAAATGCGTTTTTTAGGCGTTAGAAGCGTTTAAAGGCCTTAAAATGCCTTTTTAGACCACAGAAAATTAAAATGCGTTTTTTAGGCGTTAGAAGCGTTTAAAGGCCTTAAAATGCCTTTTTAGACCACAGAAAATTAAAATGCGTTTTTTAGGCGTTAGAAGCGTTTAAAGGCCTTAAAATGCCTTTTTAGACCACAGAAAATTAAAATGCGTTTTTAGGCGTTAGAAGCGTTTAAAGGCCTTAAAATGCCTTTTTAGACCACAGAAAATTAAAATGCGTTTTTTAGGCGTTAGAATCGTTTTAAGGGCTTAAAATGCTTTTTAAAAATGCGTTTTCTAGGCGTTAGAAGCCTTAAAATGCCTTTTTAGACCACAGAAAATTAAAATGCGTTTTTTAGGCGTTAGAAGCGTTTAAAGGCCTTAAAATGCCTTTTTAGACCACAGAAAATTAAAATGCGTTTTTTAGGCGTTAGAAGCGTTTAAAGGCCTTAAAATGCCTTTTTGGACCACCGAAAATTAAAATGCGTTTTCAGGCGTTAGAAGCGTTTAAGGGCCTTAAAATGCCTTTTTAGACAACAGAAAATTAAAATGCGTTTTTTAGGCGTTAGAAGCGTTTAAAGGCCTTAAAATGCCTTTTTAGACCACAGAAAATTAAAATGCGTTTTTTAGGCGTTAGAAGCGTTTAAAGGCCTTAAAATGCCTTTTTAGACCACAGAAAATTAAAATGCGTTTTTTAGGCGTTAGAAGCGTTTAAAGGCCTTAAAATGCCTTTTTAGACCACAGAAAATTAAAATGCGTTTTTAGGCGTTAGAAGCGTTTAAAGGCCTTAAAATGCCTTTTTAGACAACAGAAAATTAAAATGCGTTTTTTAGGCGTTAGAAGCGTTTAAAGGCCTTAAAATGCCTTTTTAGACCACAGAAAATTAAAATGCGTTTTTTAGGCGTTAGAAGCGTTTAAAGGCCTTAAAATGCCTTTTTAGACCACAGAAAATTAAAATGCGTTTTTTAGGCGTTAGAAGCGTTTAAAGGCCTTAAAATGCCTTTTTAGACCACAGAAAATTAAAATGCGTTTTTTAGGCGTTAGAAGCGTTTAAAGGCCTTAAAATGCCTTTTTAAATAACAGAAAATTAAAATGCGTTTTTTAGGCGTTAGAAGCGTTTAAAGGCCTTAAAATGCCTTTTTAGACCACAGAAAATTAAAATGCGTTTTTAGGCGTTAGAAGCGTTTAAAGGCCTTAAAATGCCTTTTTAGACCACAGAAAATTAAAATGCGTTTTCTAGGCGTTAGAAGCGTTTAAAGGCCTTAAAATGCCTTTTTAGACCACAGAAAATTAAAATGCGTTTTTTAGGCGTTAGAAGCGTTTAAAGGCCTTAAAATGCCTTTTTAGACCACAGAAAATTAAAATGCGTTTTTTAGGCGTTAGAAGCGTTTAAAGGCCTTAAAATGCCTTTTTAGACAACAGAAAATTAAAATGCGTTTTTTAGGCGTTAGAAGCGTTTAAAGGCCTTAAAATGCCTTTTTAGACAACAGAAAATTAAAATGCGTTTTCTAGGCGTTAGAAGCGTTTAAAGGCCTTAAAATGCCTTTTTAGACCACAGAAAAGTAAAATGCGTTTTCTAGGCGTTAGAAGCGTTTAAATGCCTTTTTAGACCACAGAAAATTAAAATGCGTTTTCTAGGCGTTAGAAGCGTTTAAATGCCTTAAAATGCCTTTTTAGACCACAGAAAATTAAAATGCGTTTTCTAGGCGTTAGAAGCGTTTAAAGGCCTTAAAATGCTTTTTTAAACCACAGAAAA
>NW_026883178.1:0-46308 GCF_032173495.1 Musca vetustissima
TGATAACTGTTCAGTTATGATTAAACTTACAAACATCAAATTAAGTTAATGAGTTCCAATTTTTTTTATGGATATGTTTGTCAGATACTCAATTTGGCATACTCTGTGCTATCTCCTGAGGTAGGCAAATTGATGACATTCCTAGTCTTCGTGATTACTACAATAATTTCAAGAGCACTTTGAAATTCATGTTAGTTTGGGGTATATTGGCTTTTGGAAAGAGGTAGTGAAATTAAAATTAGTCAATAGCATACATATTGGAATACAATCGAAAGAAGCAAGAATTCTCATATTATTACCATCAGAAAGATACACTAAGTGATATCTTGAAAATCGATCTTTATGAAACTGAATAAAAAGGTTTTTTTTTTGTATTTTCCTGAAAAAATACTCCTTTGGTACCTTTTCACATTTTTATTTTCCATCCCTGTTACACGAACTAGGCAAAGAGCATGGAGAACATTCAGAAGATTTAAAAGCAATTAGAATTGTCTCTACTGCAGGAACTTGTGCGTCTCAATCAAGCATGAATGTAAAAGATCCACACGACATTTTTGGAACAGATGTCTATATTATATTTGTCTCGGCTTCTATTACAATACAGCAAAAAACACCTTTCCAAAATTCAACATGCTTTCCTCCCACACCACGGGGAGCATACTTTGTGTCACAACCTCGAATCCACTTTAAGTGAATATTTAAACCATAGAAGAAATAGTGTGGTAATCTCAGAGGACTTAGAAAAAGCCTTGGATCGGGTTGTGTAAACCATATACTCATTGCATTACAAAATTGGGGAGTACCATTGTTAACCTTAATGCGATGTTTTCGATCATCTCACATGGTAGGTAGAGTAGATGGATTCTTATTTAATTGTTTACCTATGGACAATGGCATGACAATAAAAAATATTTACATAAATGATCCTTCGCCCTAAAAAGGCATAAAAACAAAACTCAAACATTCAGCTTGAGCCCGGCTGGGATTTGAACCCTGGTTCCCATGGCATCTGTTGGTGTCCGGCGCCTTAGCGTTCAAAGCCACCTCCTTATCTTCCTAAGGTTGCACAATATGCAGTTGCATACCAGTGAAGAAAAATATTGTAGTCTGTATGGAAAAAAAGTCCGTCACTACAAGAAAAATCTGCTCTGAAAAGGAATGTTCCGGTGTGAAGCCAAATGTCCGAACATTGACACGGTTGAATTTAATTCGTAGATGCAATTTCGCAACAATAGTCGACATAAATACAACTTATCAAGTAAAGACATTTGTCCAGCAATACTTTGGCACTAACAATACTTTCAACGGTACAATGAACACATATAACATATAACCCGGTTCACATTGTAATAAGTTTCGTCTCCAGCAATCGCCTCAATTCGAAATACTCCACTTTTGTCGACAATCTCTTGTATTTTGCGACCACAACTCTTCAGGTACTGGTATTTGGGTATTTTTTGATCTCTGGAACTCCATCAACCTCACAACATACAGAATCACGCACCCACTCACGAACCCACGGTCTTTTCTTGTTTTTTGAACTTTAATTTTCTTCATCCTATATAATAACTGAGGCTGCTCCTCTTCCATAATTTCTTGGAAAATATCGAGCAAATATTTTTTGACAGTTTGATCAAACTGTTTTATTATTCAAATATTTGCTCAAATGTGACCACACGTCAAACATTATTTCCCATTTCGTTATTTGACACTATTTGCCTGTTGTTTGAGCAAACAAAATGTGTTAAATATTTGAGTGTAATGTGACCACAAAATCAAAAGTGCACAAATTTGACGTTTTTTGGCAAATAAAATAAAAGTCATTTGAATCAAATATTTGCCTAGTGCGACCTTACCTTAAGAGCATGCCAATAACGGTTCCAGTCCCATAAGGTAAATGTCCTATAACGGATCCATTCCCATAAGTTGAATGTCCTAAGCAACAGTTCTCATCTGAGTATTGATGAACGAAGACCCACCGAATCTTATTGATATTGGTTGGAGCACTGTACGCGTTCGGAAATACTCCCCAAATCCCCTGCAACGCACAAACTGCGCCAGATTAAGACATACGAAAAAACACTGCAAATTTATAAAATTGTGCAAAGAATCTGCTATACCACCGCCGCACAATGCATGAAGTTATAAATTTCGTGTAAACTGCAATAGTGACACTTGCACACCTAAAAGCACTAAACACTCAGTACAAACGACATCACAACATTAGGTACGTTTATCTATTATTATTATTTCTTTTAATTTTTATTAAATGTATCTAAATTTGAATATCGATATTCTGCAATGGAACATGCAAGACTTTACTTACCATAAGTATGCCCTAGAGATAATTGAAATGCATAAACCAAGAGTCACCGTTGCACAAGAGACTTACATAACTGAATAAAATAAACACCTTTTTCTCTTCCGGGTTACAAAGTATGCCACCACAATTAGAGCTATAACTATTCTAAATCCGGAATAGCAATTTCTGTCAATAATAATATAAATATCACTAATATAAACTGCAATAGTGACACTTGCACACCTAAAAGCACTAAACACTCAGTACAAACGACATCGCAACATTAGGTACGTTTATCTATTATTATTATTTCTTTTAATTTTTATTAAATGTATCTAAATTTGAATATCGATATTCTGCAATGGAACATGCAAGACTTTACTTACCATAAGTATGCCCTAGAGATAATTGAAATGCATAAACCAAGAGTCACCGTTGCACAAGAGACTTACATAACTGAATAAAATAAACACCTTTTTCTCTTCCGGGTTACAAAGTATGCCACCACAATTAGAGCTATAACTATTCTAAATCCGGAATAGCAATTTCTGTCAATAATAATATAAATATCACTAATATAAACTGCAATAGTGACACTTGCACACCTAAAAGCACTAAACACTCAGTACAAACGACATCGCAACATTAGGTACGTTTATCTATTATTATTATTTCTTTTAATTTTTATTAAATGTATCTAAATTTGAATATCGATATTCTGCAATGGAACATGCAAGACTTTACTTACCATAAGTATGCCCTAGAGATAATTGAAATGCATAAACAAGAGTCACCGTTGCACAAGAGACTTACATAACTGAATAAAATAAACACCTTTTTCTCTTCCGGGTTACAAAGTATGCCACCACAATTAGAGCTATAACTATTCTAAATCCGGAATAGCAATTTCTGTCAATAATAATATAAATATCACTAATATAAACTGCAATAGTGACACTTGCACACCTAAAAGCACTAAACACTCAGTACAAACGACATCACAACATTAGGTACGTTTATCTATTATAATTTGTTTTCTTTAATTTTTATTAAATGTATCTAAATTTGAATATCGATATTCTGCAATGGAACATGCAAGACTTTATTTACCATAAGTATGCCCTAGAGGTAATTGAAATGCATAAACCAAGAGTCACCGTTGCACAAGAGACTTACATAACTGAATAAAATAAACACCTTTTTCTCTTCCGGGTTACAAAGTATGCCACCACAATTAGAGCTATAACTATTCTAAATCCGGAATAGCAATTTCTGTCAATAATAATATAAATATCACTAATATCAGCGTTTCTTCAGGACCTTTAGGCGTTTCTTCATTAGACTATAGGTTTCTTTTTAATATAATAAATAGTTATAAAGAATATGAATAACACTAACATACGATATTTCTGGGTGACTTGAACTCTCATAACACTTTATGGAGCTCATCTGAAACATCTAACGGGGGTATCATTTGGGAAGAATTCGTGAATAAAAACGGTTTAATTATACTCAATGACGGTTCCCCTACTCTTTTGAGTACTCGGAACATTCTTACTTCAATAGATGTTCCTACATGCACCTCTGACTTAGCGCCTACACTTTCATCCCATAACGAATGACATCTTCTTGCCTGAAAAGAAAGTTATAACTCGTTTTCTGGATACAAAAGCAAATTGGCCCCTATTTCAAGCAAAATTAGAATGTTTTAATTCAGATTTCACCACATCGGATAACATCAATAGAAAGGCTTCTAAAATTAAACGACTCTTCAGGAAAGCTGCTAATGGGTCAATACCAATTAGCCATCATAAGAGAAATAAAATAAGGACAATATGGTTCAATAATGACTAGCATTATTACACGACAGGGATGGAAAATTCAGTACAATAGTACTTTTTATAGAATTGTGCAAAGAATCTGCTATACCACCGCCGCACAATGCATGAAGTTATAAATTTCGTGTAAACTGCAGTAGTGACACTTGCACACCTAAAAGCACTAAACACTCAGTACAAACGACATCACAACATTAGGTACGTTTATCTATTATTATTATTTCTTTTAATTTTTATTAAATGTATCTAAATTTGAATATCGATATTCTGCAATGGAACATGCAAGACTTTATTTACCATAAGTATGCCCTAGAGATAATTGAAATGCATAAACCAAGAGTCACCGTTGCACAAGAGACTTACATAACTGAATAAAATAAACACCTTTTTCTCTTCCGGGTTACAAAGTATGCCACCACAATTAGAGCTATAACTATTCTAAATCCGGAATAGCAATTTCTGTCAATAATAATATAAATATCACTAATATCCGCGTTTCTTCATTAGACTATAGGTTTCTTTTTAATATAATAAATAGTTATAAAGAATATGAATAACACTAACATACGATATTTCTGGGTGACTTGAACTCTCATAACACTTTATGGAGCTCATCTGAAACATCTAACGGGGGTATCATTTGGGAAGAATTCGTGAATAAAAACGGTTTAATTATATTCAAAGACGGTTCCCCTACTCTTTTGAGTACTCGGAACATTCTTACTTCAATAGATGTTCCTACATGCACCTCTGACTTAGCGCCTACACTTTCATCCCATAACGAATGACATCTTCTTGCCTGAAAAGAAAGTTATAACTCGTTTTCTGGATACAAAAGCAAATTGGCCCCTATTTCAAGCAAAATTAGAATGTTTTAATTCAGATTTCACCACATCGGATAACATCAATAGAAAGGCTTCTAAAATTAAACGACTCTTCAGGAAAGCTGCTAATGGGTCAATACCAATTAGCCATCATAAGAGAAATAAAATAAGGCCAATATGGTTCAATAATGACTAGCATTATTACACGACAGGGCTGGAAAATTCAGTACAATAGTACTTTTTTCAGTACTTTTTTACCCAAAGAAGTACCGTAGTACCCCCGAGACCATTTCAGAACCATTCCAATCCTTCATTAAACTATGATATATAATTTTTTTGATTAGAATTTGTTATGAATTTGACCTACAAAAGTATGCAGATAAAGACAGGTTTACGACTGATAACTGTTCAGTTATGATTAAACTTACAAACATCAAAGTAAGTTAATGAGTTCCAATTTTTTTATGGATATGTTTGTCAGATACTCAATTTGGCATACTCTGTGCTATCTCCTGAGGTAGGCAAATTGATGACATTCCTAGTCTTCGTGATTACTACAATAATTTCAAGAGCACTTTGAAATTCATGTTAGTTTGGGGTATATTGGCTTTTGGAAAGAGGTAGTGAAATTAAAATTAGTCAATAGCATACATATTGGAATACAATCGAAAGAAGCAAGAATTCTCATATTATTACCATCAGAAAGATACACTAAGTGATATCTTGAAAATCGATCTTTATGAAACTGAATAAAAAGTTTTTTTTTTGTATTTTCCTGAAAAAAATACTACTTTGGTACCTTTTCACATTTTTATTTTCCATCCCTGTTACACGAACTAGGCAAAGAGCATGGAGAACATTCAGAAGATTTAAAAGCAATTAGAATTGTCTGTACTGCAGGAACATGTGCGTCTCAATCAAGCATGAATGTAAAAGATCCACACGACATTTTTGGAACAGATGTCTATATTATATTTGTCTTGTTATGTATGGTAGTCATCTATGGAATAAGAAATCCTAAATTTAATAGATTTTATTGGATTCTTTTTAATAATGATACACTAACAGAAATAGATTACATTGCCAATGCGTTTGCTTCCTTTTGGAGTTCTCTCTGTAAGTTATAGAGCAACATTATACACAATCGAGTCTTTCCACATGACTGAAAAACGGGCGTTCTCTGTCCCATTCCTAAACCGGGGAAAATCCTTAATTCTTTGCAGGGCTATAGACCATTATTTTAATCGCTGTTCTATCAAACATATAAGAAAAACGTTTGTCTCGGCTTCTATTACAATATAGCAAAAAACACCTTTCCAAAATTCAACATGCTTTCCTCCCACACCACGGGGAGCATACTTTGTGTCACAACCTCGAATCCATTTTAAGTGAATATTTAAAGCATAGAAGAAATAGTGTGGTAATCTCAGAGGACTTAGAAAAAGCCTTGGATCGGGTTGTGTAAACCATATACTCATTGCATTACAAAATTGGGGAGTACCATTGTTAACCTTAATGCGATGTTTTCGATCATCTCACATGGTAGGTAGAGTAGATGGATTCTTATTTAATTGTTTACCTATGGACAATGGCATACCTCAGGGCTCGTCTACTTCTGTTTTCCTCAACAACATTTACGTAAATTCAATATGCAGAACTTTGAAGAACATTTCAGGAATCGATTTTGTCGGAATATACGCAGATACTATTTTCAAATATTATTAATTAACCGCTCGGTACAAAATTGGACAAGGAAAGTAGAGAATGTAATTCCTCCAAATAAAATAGAGCTTCTCCAAGTATGTCACAAAAGAAAATGTAATTTCCCCTTCATATGCTTCGATGCTTCGATTGTACCTCAATTTATGGATTTACTTCCAAAGCTAATATTTCAAATGTTTTAGAACAGTTACAAATGACGATATATTAAAGCTTTTCTCGACATACGAAATGCCTTTTCGTTCTAATCCCAGCCATACAAATGTTGAAAAATTCGTTTCTATTGATACAACTTTATCTGTCCACCAAAAAGATAACACTAATACATATTTGTAGCAACGGCTCATACTCGAAAAAATCTCCACTTTTAATCCGGACACTATTTTTTATACAGATGGTTCATTTAATGTTGATCGCAAACTCGTTTCATGCAAATGTTGCCATTGTGACGACGTGTTTTCACTTTGAAGCTGGGGTAGGTTCAGCGGGGGCCAGAGTCGTCACAAGAGAGTCGCCAGAGCCAGAGTCGTCGTTATAAAGAGAGAGAGGCAAAATGGTGTTTTCTTAAAACGTTATAAATGTATTTCCTTAAATAACACTAAACACCACACTAAACACAATAATATCACGTTCAGAAATCTTTACGAAGAACACTAAATCACAGAGTTCCGTCGAAATGTGATGAGTACTCAGGTAACGAATAGTAGTTCTGTTGTTCTCATATGCTTTCGCGGCATACATGATATTTTAAAATTATGATAGCATGTAAAAATTGATGATTTCTGGTTTGCGGTTTTTACCTACAGTTGGATCATCATGCATTGTCGACAACAATACTACGGAATTTGTTTTCCGCTGTTTATATGAAACCATAGTAACATTCTCGTGGAAACCAAATTTGCTCTCCCATCCGTCCAACTCTTATCGTCTCTCATTTCTGTTGGTATATAGGCTTTGTTTCGCCGCATTGTTCCATCAATGATGCGAATATTTCTGCCACTGTCGTATCTTTCCACTCAATTGACGCTATATTGGGTTTGCTGCATTGTAGGCATCATAGGTTAAATTGCCTTTTCTGTTGGTATGACGCACGATGACATTGATCATTTCTATTGTAAAATAACACTTATGACTGTGTTATTGTAAAAAACACTTATGACTGTGTTATTGTAAAATAACACTTATGACTGTGTTATTGTAAAATAACACGGCCTTCATCGCCTTCTCCAATCATATAGTAAAGTATAGACTCAATATTTCGTCTTCTGGCTTCTTCACTCAAATGCAAGTATAGTCATTCAATTAAATATTCTCTGTTTATTCTGCGCTTTTTACTTTTTTTATATACTGTTCAAATTGTACTGACGAAATCATTGAAATTTGTTCCTTTTATACCTTTTTTTTACACAAAACCACTCCTTTCCAAATGCAAGGACTTTTGTTTTTAATTACTAATTTGTTTAATTATCCCATAATTAATATAAACAATGTTATAATGAATTTTGAAATGAAGTGAATTTGTTAGCTGTTATTTGTTTATACATATATAATCATTTCACTGCTTTCATTAAGTCTGTGGCATTTTTAATCAATATGTTTTATAAATATTTGTCGATATTTACAAGACAACAGTATCTTTACTCCAAAATCCAGTAAAAGTGAGCGTAAATAAGGAGCTAGTTTGACAGTTCTGCGTTGAGAACTTACTGATGTTGAACTCGATTTTTTTAAAGATTTTTAGACTTTGTCTACGCATGATATAGGGTCCTTTACTTTCTATACTAAATATAAAGTGGACTAGTTGGAGGAAGAGCACAGACGAAAAATATGATTTTTTTCGTTATTTATGTAAAAAAGTAAATTTCATTTTATGAAGTTACTTGAAATTTTGCAAAATCTTACTGGATGTTGTCTGTTTACTTTTTCAGTGCTTTTGTAAAAGAGAATAAAAAGGGATAACTCTCTGAAATATAACTTACTGAGTAAATGTTACTCGAAACACCCTAGCAAAAATTCGGAAAACGCTAGTTTGCACAGTCTTTTATACTCTTAAGAAGAAACACATTAGGGGGCTTCAGGCTTGGCGTGTTCAGTTTTTTTACCATTCAATTATTTATTTTTTCATTAGTGATTCATACATACAGAGTTTAGGAATATATTTTCATTTTCTACTTAATTATTATACTCAGTTATAACACTTCAAGTAATAATTTTACATTTTGATATTACGCAAGGAAAAATAACACTTACGATATGAATAATTGATGTGGTGTATTGTTACACCCATTTATGAAACGATTTTATAAATATGGAGATAGCACGAAGTTATACATGTGCAACAGGATTGGTTTCTGTTGCACATGTACATCTTTAACGAGTACAGTCTTTGTGGGAGATGTGCTAGTGAAAATTAAATATCAGTTTTAATCATTTTTTGAATAATCTGTAATTTCTTTACATGGTTATTGGCTATTTCCGAAAATAAGGTTCACTATAATAAATAGTTGTTAAGAAAATTTATTTACTAATCAATTTCTTGTTTTCCTTGTTAAAACGGCATGTACATTAGAACTTTTTACCGGGTTAACCTTCTTTATGAGGATTTATTTGACATATATACAAAGGAAATGACAATTGAACCCCATTGGGTTAACGAAATCCGGTTAAATGTAAACGTACTATAAGACCGGATTAATTAATAGGTATATAATCCTGGTAACCTTTCTGATTTTATCCACCACGTATGATATAGATCACCAAAATTTAGTTTTCTATCCAAGATGTCTCCCAAGTGTTTCACCTTTTATTCCAATTTTACATAAACATGTTGAAAACATGGTGGGTGTTGAGGTAAATAGCATAATTTACGTTTCCGTGAAAAGTATATTGCTTTCGTGTTTTTCCGCGTTTACAACAGTTTTTTTAAATAATCATTGAGTTTGTGGCAGATTAGCTGTTATAGTATTAGAGTGTACCCTTAAATAAATATAGAGGTATCGTCAACGAACACCGACACTGTACATAAATTTAATACAGGTTAATCTGTAGTGTATACATATGTTGTACAATGTTGAAGATAAACAGGATTTACACAAAATGGCCTATCATATAAATATCAGTGATAATATGAATGGGAAATCCAAAGTTATTCATCATGAATATCAAACCGTTATGCCATACTCCATAAAACGCATATTTTTTCTTTTGACGTTCGAACGCCTCTTTTTCCCACCCCTGCCGACAGACCCTGGTTACACTTGTATGGGAGAGAGCTACAAAAATATTTCTAATCAAGCTATCCATCTGAAATTTTTAGTATAGGTTCGTTGTGTGTAAATAACATTTTGACAGAAACCTGGACGAAGTAGGTCACGTTTTAGTATAGCTCCCATATAACGGTCCAATCCGATTTGACATATTTTGAAGATTTTAGCTACATTTTCAAACATATTTGATTGAAATTTGGTATTTTGAGTACTCAGTGGGCAAGGCAGCACCAAATAAAAAATGTTCAATATATACAAATTCTTAAAATATTTTTTTTTATTATTTTTCTAACGTCTTCATGCTTTAAATGAGTGTACCATCACTTTTACAATATAACGCCAGGTACACTTTTTGATTTCGGTGGAAAACATTTTATTAAGGGAACCCCCCCCCCCCATTCTCGATTTTTTATTTTTAGGATTTTAAATGGGCTGGTAAATGAATAGCGATGTTTGTTAAGGTTTGTAATTCCATGTACAGACGAGCGTTGTTCGCTCTCTCATTCGTTGTTCGAACCTTAATTATGAAATAATTACTTAGTTCCCCATACAAAATTTTCTGAGCGAACAACGACTTTTGTACGTTGTTCTATTCGAATCACTCTCTGAATAACCCATAAATTTGTCTCATCCATAACAATTGAGAGCATTTATCGAAAATAAATTATTTTGACAGCTTGAAAATATTTATAAAAGTTTCAAACTTTTTTAGTAAAATTGAAAATGATGAATGAAAAGTAAAAATTGTCTAGTTTTTATATATGCAGCAGGATTTAAATTTTGTTATCTGCATAATGCAATATGAATTTCTTTCACCTTGGTTCTAATTAGCGTACAAAACAAGAAACAAATTTGGAGAAACTCAAACAAAAAATTCTCCAAATTTTTACATGTGACATTTGAATTTAGAAAATATAAAAATGTATGAAAACAACAATATTTTCAGAAAAAATGAAAACATGAATTAAAAGTAAATAGATATTGAACCATACTATAGTCAGGAGAAATAGAATTAATTTTTCTATATAGATCCATATGTGATTCGTGCAAATATGTTAGAATTTTGGTGTAAAACACGAAACAAAAAGTTTGAAATAAAAAACTCTGATGACATGAATTAAAAATAGTGTTGTATGAACGGGTTAATTCATGTACATAATTCTGAGAGCGAACTATGTTATTCGTATGCCCGTCAGAACATGGCATAACTTTGTACATATATATTTGAAGATTTAAAAAGGAAGAAAAATAATTTACAAAAAATGTGTGTTGTTGTTTTTTGTAATTAAAGAAAAGTCCTTATTTTTGATGGCGGGCATGATAACTCCTCACTGGAACATCGGAATCCGAAAATTCCCCTTACACGGCTACACTGCTTCTACCACAACTCTCAAATATGAAATATTATGAAGAATACAATAAAGTTCGAAAAAAAATTAAACTTAAATCATGGCATAAGGTAGCGAACGTGAAGCAGGTGCCTGCGTCTGCTGGGCATACCTCTGCATTAGCTGCTACCCCGGGTGCCAAATCTCGGCCACAGCCCACGGCTGTCAAGAGAATGAGGTCCTCGGAGGAGCAACAACCTGCTGCAAAGAGGCCCACGCAGTCGTCGGCCGTACAGAGCTCTGCTTCCTTTGCTTCGGTGGTAGCGTCGAAGGAGAAACCTGCCAAGAGCAGCGATTGTGGGGTGAAAACCAAACACGCTGTCTCGAAGCAGGTAGCCCAGACACCTACAACTGAGCAAAGCGACTCTGCTGATCCGAAAGAGGTTCCGGAAGATCTGCGGGTAGCGATCATCGACCGAGCTGACCCTGACGGGTTTATCAGTGAGGATAGATGGGAGCTGGTCGACAGCTATCTGAAGGACCTCTTCCTGTCCGACGAGGTTGATCGAGAGAGCCTGCGGTTTGGCCTGACCTCCTCTTACAAAGGAGTAAAGGTTGTTGATTGTCGCACTAAGAAGACTTCAGATTTTCTTAAGAAGACAATCAACAGCCTGGACCCCCTTTGGGAGGGTGGTCGTCTGGCAGCCGTAGCGGTTCGAGAGATACCGAGCGGTATGGTAACCTCGGTGTTTATCCCAAAACCTTTCAAGGGGCTGGAGAAGACACTGAGGTTATTGGAGAAGCAGAACGACGGCCTTCAGACGAGGAGGTGGAGAATCCTCGCCTCGTTTGAAAGGAACGGCGGTGTAGTTGCGATGTTCGCAACTGACTCTGCGGGAGAGGAGTACTTGAGGAAGAACAAGGGTGAGCTTGTTTATGTTGTTTGAATGGGGAAACTTTGTTTCCGCCTCACCACTCCAAAACAATAGGCAGGCAGCAGCAAGCGCTTAACGTGATTCAGATTAATCTGCATCACTGTAGAGCAGCAGCTGCTGAACTGCTACTCACCCTTTCTTCCTCAAACATCGACGTGGCGCTCATCCAGGAACCTTACCTGTACAAAGGTAAGGTGACTGGACTGGACGACACCAAATACACGCTTTTGTCTACCTCCAATGGAGAGAAGGTGAGAACGTGTATTCTTGCTAAAAAGGAGTTAAATTTAATGCTTCTTTCTAATTTCAGCAATGGAGATATGACGACAGCAAGACTAGACAGAAGTACCACGAAGCCACTGATAGTCTCTGCCGTCTATCTTCCCTATGAAGCTCCTGACCCACCCGGCACTGTTGTATGCCGCCTATTGGATGAGATGAGCAGAGTTGGTGATATCATCATGGGATGTGACGCCAACGCACATCACTTCCATTGGGGAAGCAGCAACACAAACATAAGAGGTGAGTCCATCTTCGAGTTTATACTTAGCAATAATCTTAGAATTTGTAATAGAGGCAATACACCAACTTTTGTTAATAGGGTGAGAGGTGAAGTCATCGATATAACCCTCACAAATATGGACGACTCTGGGGTCGTAAACTGGGAGGTGTCTGAGAAATGTTCCTTCTCGGATCATAGACTCATATCCTTCCAGATTCCTACCTCTAGAGCTAAACAGAAACCTTATAGGAATCCTCGGAAGACGAACTGGGACAAATTCAAAGCTAAAACAGCAGCCTCTTTTCGGGATCGTAATGATCTCAAAACGGTTGAGGATGTTGAATTAGCTGTGAAAAATGTCACGGCCACTCTTCTGAAGAGCTATGAGGCATCTTGTCCTCTAACATACCCTGGGAAGAAATCTCAGCCGGTATGGTGGTCACAGGACCTAGCAACCTTGCGGAAGGCTGCAAGGAAAGCTTATAATAGAGCTAGTAAGACAAAGCTCAGTACAGATTGGGATGTCTATAAAAGACAATTCAATAGGTACAAGGGCGAAATCAAGAAAGCTAAACGTGAGTCTTGGGTCTGCTATAGCGAGTCGATCGAAGGAGTCAACGAAGCGGCCAGATTCCGCAGAGTACTATCTAAGGATCCAAAATCCATAGGAAGTATTAAGCGAAGTGATGGTACGTGGACAAACTCTGGTAGTGAGACTCTCGATCTTCTATCATCAACCCACTTTCCTGGTTGTAAGGACTATAGGGAAGATGCGCAGTGTGTGGATCAGCCTACAGTTCGGTCGAGGGAAGAGGAGAAGATGATAGAAGACACTATAAGATACCCAAAACTGATATGGGCGATAAATAGTTTTCAACCCTACAAATCTCCTGGTCCAGATGGTATAACACCGGCCATGCTGCAACACGCAGATGAACGGATAATATCATTTCTGCAGGACATTTTTAGGGCTTGTTTACTTTTGTCGTACATACCCAGTCTATGGAAAGAGGTTACCGTGACCTTCATCCCGAAAGCCGGGAAGCCGAGTCATACGGTGCCTAAAGACTATAGACCGATTAGCCTTTCTTCCTTTCTATAAAAACTTTAGAAAGGTTACTAGACTCAGAAATTAGAGATACCATTGACCGTAATAAACTTAGTAAATCCCAGCATGCCTATATCAAAGGCAGATCAGTGGATACAGCTCTGCATGAGGTGGTTGGATACATCGAGAAGAATATGGAGTCCTCTGGCTACACGTTGGCAGCATTCCTCGACATCGAAGGAGGTTTCAACAATGTGAAGCTAGAGGCAATCCATTCTGCTCTCGTAGACATAGGTATCCCCTCACTCCTTACGGAATGGATTGATAGAATGCTGGAGCAGAATTATCAACTCATCCCTAGGAGAGAGTTCCGTGAGGAAATCTGTCAACAGAGACACACCTCAGGGAGGAGTTCTTTCCCCCCTTTTGTGGCTTCTGGTGATAAATGAGATACTTATGAAATTCAATCATCTCAGGATAAAGGTTGTAGCCTATGCCGATGATGTAGTCTTGTTGGTTGGGGGTAAGTTTATTACGACAATATCAGACATCCTGGAGGGTGCTCTTTCAACCCTGTCAAATTGGGCTTGCACCAAAGGTCTTGGTGTAAACCCCACAAAAACCGAACTGGTACTCTTCACTAGGAAATACAAAACTCCTAGTTTCCGTCTGCCATCACTTGGTGGAGTGACATTAACCCTTTCTGATGAAGCTAAATATCTTGGCACTGTCCTAGACCGCAAGTTACTGTGGAATAGGAATGTCGAGGAACGCTCTAAGAAGGGATTGATGGCACTCTATTCATGCAAGAACTCCATAGGCAAGAGTTGGGGATTGAGACCCGGAATTATACACTGGTTGTATACGACGATTGTCTTACCCATACTTACTTATGGATGTCTTGTCTGGTGGCAGGGGGTGAATAAAAAGAAGCTGCTGACGAAACTGAGCTTAGTACAGCGATCGGCTTCAATTCTGATCACCGGAGCATTAAGAAGCACACCACAAGCAGCCTTGAATGCAATCTTGAATCTCCAACCATTGGACATTCTGATCAAATTCCAGGCTGCTAGGTGTGCCCTGAGACTCCGGGAAACAGATGCCTTGAAATCGCTGAACTATGGTCATGCCAGCATTCTAAACATAACGCCAAGTTATGACCTTTTTAGGGGGGATAGTCATATCAGTGACTATATTCCCCCCCATAGGGATTTTAATGACATTAAAGTCGAATTTCCTAACAGGGAATCCTGGACTAGTAGCTCCCTACCTCTGCCAGGTCTGTCAATCTTCACAGACGGGTCCAAGATGGAGGAAGGCACTGGCTCAGGCGTCTACTGCAGGGAATTAGGTATACGAAACTCATATAAACTCAACAATGATTGTAGCGTTTTTCAAGCAGAGATTCTTGCAATCACGAAAGCGGCCGAGATAGTAAAAGCACTTAATACAGACATTACAGGACCGGTGACTATTTACGTAGATAGACCGCTCTGAATGATATACGTCAAATAGTTGGGTTATGCTGGGTTCCTGGACATAACGATATTGAAGGGAATGAGATAGCCGACGAGCTTGCTCGAGGGGGGTCACAGTCGTCCAGTCTTCTGATTGAGAGATCTGTGAAACCCCCTATTAGCTATTTCATTGGCAGAATCCGCGCGTTTAATTGCGAGGTAGTCGGCAACAGATGGCTAAGGGAACCTGCATGCAGAATCTCTAAATCTATCTGGCCAGAATTCTCTCGTAAAAGAACGTCTTCGCTGCTGGATCACAACAAAAGGGAGATCAAGACCGTTGTGGGGATCATTACTGGTCACTGCAAAGTTAGATCTCTCACTTCTAAGTGGGACTCCAGTGGAGAGGATTACTGTCGTCTATGTGAGGATGAAGAAGAAGTGGAAACAATTGAGCACATCCTTTGCAAATGTCCATCGCTGATCAGCAGAAGACATAAACAGTTTGGATGTTATGAAATTGATAATCTAGTCTTCTTCTCCAAAATAGACCCTAACCTAATTCTAGGCTTTGTCAAAAAATTGACTTGGCTAAAATAATGTCTCTTCCGCTCCCACCCATTCTGACTACCTCTCTCTCTACTCTTCCACTATCTTTTCTTCTTCTCTTTATAGGTATACCTATACATAAAGGATGATCACAATGGGCATAGTTTCCGAGTGGACGGTTGTTACAACAGCCGTACATCCCTAACCTAACCTAAATCATGGCATAATTATGGAAATTGTCTCATTTGAAAAGTTGGTAATGGTAATTTGAAATAATAAAAAAAAAAAACAAAATATGTAATCAAAAATTGTAAACAAAATAAAAATGTGTATTTTCAAAGTATTTCATGATGGACAAATATTAATATAATTGTTTATAAATATGCGACATTGAGACATACATGTCGCATACTCAAGTAGTTTTATTGAAATTTATAACAAACTGCGATTACGGCCAACAAAATAAAATTGGCACCCAAACCCCGCCAAATCTTCATTCGTGTTTTAAATATACATAAAGTCGAAATCGTTTATAACGACATATCGCCTCTAACGACGTAATCCAGAAGTCCCGAATTTCTGCCCTTTATAGCCAACACAAAAGAATATCGCTTCTAACGGCATCGCTTATAAAGACATATCGGTTGTAACAACTGTTTTTCCCATAAATTATAACGACGAAACCTACGAACAGAAAATACGGAATACACAGTATGTTCGAAAATAGTGTAATAGTATTTAATTTATTTGATAATTTATATATCAAAACAATATATACTTAAAAATGTATATATAATATATATCACTCATATATCACACCTATATCAAATTCACCGGTTCCTTGGCCGTCGTTATAATCGATATCGACTGCATATTTAAAACTTCAACCGTGTTGGCAGTTGTACATATAAAATTATGAAATTTGAAGTGAGTCGAATTGGCTCGCTCCATAGATTGACAGTGGGATTGAAAAAAAAAAAGACTAAAAAACCATTAACATAAAATCGACATTGTCAACAGATGATAGAAAACGATTTTGATTTTTATGAGAATTGTTGCCAATAGATACAGGAAATTCGTTTTAACGCCATACTATTTTTCTGATAATAATTCAAAAGTTTATAACGAAAATCGAAAATCGACTTTCCGATTTTCATCAAGATCAAACGTCGAATTCGACTTTTAGAGTTTCCAATACAAAATGTCGATTTGTCCAAATGTGGATTAGACCAATATCAAATTAAATTTTTTATATACTTCATTTAAATTAAATTGAAACAGTTTCTTCACAAAAAAAATTAAATTTTCTGGTATCAATTGCAACATTCGGACTTTGTAAAGCCACATAACCCTATATACCTGATGTGGCTGATATATTTTATGATAAAATATGTTTTGTACTACTCGAAAAATCGATTTTATAAAATAAATGCCAATATTAATCGATATTTTCTCACGAAAATATTCCAGGCTTCTTCAATATAAGCTTTTGAAATCAAGCCGTTCCTTTAGATTAATTCATTTTTGAGTTTTTATTTCAAATATTTATCTATTTTAAGAAGTGTTTATGGTTTTCTGCTAATTCTAGCAATTTCTGGTACTTTAAGATCTGTATTTTCTATATTAAAACAGCATTTACATTAGAACTTTTCATCGGGTTAACCTACATTATGATGATTTATTTGACATAAATACAATGGAATTGGCAATTGAAACCCACTCGCTTAACGAAATCCGGTGCAATGTAAACGTACTATAAGGGTGATTTTTCTAATGTTAGTTGTATTGTACAAATTGTGTACAATTTTGATTGATTTTACAGATTAAAAAAATCTGTAAATGATTTTATCGGTGCTTAATTTAACAAATTTAAGGAGCTTTTTAAATATTTTCAAAAAATATAGTGAAGTAAAATCACACACTGTTTCAATTATGTGACCCTTTCAAAGTCGATTTTGTTTTATTAAAATCGTTATTTATGGAAAAATGGCATACAATAGCTTTCTATTTTCACACTAAATCTCTTGCAGTACAGTATATTTAAGTGTTCTGCATTAAAAAATTTTTAAAATAAATTCCAACGAACCGAGGGCTGACCAAAACATGTTTACCACAGTTAATGTTTTAATTACGTGACCACCACTGTATACATTGCGTATCATAACTATAGCCGCACCTTTAATTCAATTGGTATGTTAGTTGACAAAAAAATGGAGCCATTAAGTTATGGTTCACAATAAAACGATCAAAAACACATATTATTCAACAAAACTAATAAATTTATTCTTTATGGTTTCGCCGAATTCTGCACTTTCAAAATAACTGGTGTTGCATAACTATAGACGCACTTTTACAAAATTAGATACATTTATTTTTTAAAACTTAAATAAATTAAAATAGCTTTTATAAATAATGGGTAGGGCCTCCCCTATTTTGCATAAGTTCAAAAATTTTATCCATCACACTGTTGATCAAAATTTTTCGCAAGTCTTCATCGATTGACCGCCATTCATCGATAATCACTTCTTGGAGGTAAAATACAGTTTGGTATTGGCGGTTTTCTGCATAGACAAATATATTTTTAACATATCAAAATACAACAACCGATGTTTGTTGTAGAAATTCGCCTTGCGGCTACCTTACTGAATATATCATGCTCCTGTCGTTGATTTTACCACTCGTTCTCTCATAATCTTCTCTTTCTCATTTTTTGCTTATTCAATAAAAATCAATTCCTTTAATATAATGCAAATATTTGGACTTGCTTGGTTTAAAATTGGTACACTTTAATATCAATAAAAACATAGATTTAGTGCAAATATGTCCATTCCTTCTGGGACAACTCTTAAATATGTCCACAATATTGAAATATTATGACGAAAGAGCCCTTGAAGAGACTGAAATTTTAGAAATTAAAAATTCAGTAGAGTTGGTTCTAGTATAGATTATAGAGGCAGGAAACTTCAAAATATTAAGCAATATTAACAATTTGTTTTTGTCACTGAACACATGTTGTGCGTAGATTTTGAAGGAGGATATTCTCATTTAAATTTTGAAAGCTGAATTTTGGCAAAAGCAAATTACAAACTAATTTGAATCACAGTGGGCAGTGGGTAAATACCCCGTAAATTGGATAAATACCCCGTAAAGTGGGTAAATACCCATTTGTGGGTATTTACTTACACCCTATTTCCGGTTTTTTGTTATCAAACCGATTTCAAATGGAGAGTTTTACAATACTTGAAAGTCGTGTGTATTTACCCAACAATTGGGTATAACCTCATTAACAGGCGAACCACTTGACATGTCAAAGCAAATATTGGTGTGGAAAATGCCAATGACACAGAGAGTTTTCTATGGGTACGAAATATCCATGCAAAAATGTGTCGATGTAGGCCCACGTTTTCTGGTAGCCCCCATACAAAGGTACCCATATTTTGAAAATTTAACCAAAAATTAACGGGCGAACCACTTGACATAGGCTGCCAAAATTTGGATCAGGTGGTTTTTATATCAATACAACTACTGGTATGGAGATGGGGTCAATGGGTCCAAGTTTTGATATAGCCCCCAAATAACCTCATATATACTTCCCATAGAAAGCGGAATGATTACAACCGATGGCTTAATCGTCTTAGAATTCCATAATTTGTTGGGTAACTGACTGGCTATTTCGAGTAACGATGATCCTTTAAACTATGGTAGAATATGGGGACAACCCCTACACACGTAACTAATCAGCTAACTGTTTTAATATAAGAAGGGGGTTATATGGGAACTACCCTAAAAGGGGGTGAATAATTTTTGGTAAGAAGATTTGTTAACATATACGACTACTAAATACCAAATTACAGCAAGTTCGCTCAAGAACCCAAAAATACCCGAAAAATGGGCCCATATTTATAATTTTTATTGCAACAATTTGGTACCCAATAACAACCCATTGGACCAAATTTCAGCGAATTCGATTGAAAAACGAACTAAAGAACCCCAAAATATCGAAAATTGGGTGGTACCCTTATATGGGGACTATGCCTAAACGTGGACCGATATAGTCCATCTTCGAACTTGACCTGCCTGCAGACAAAAGACGACTCTGAGCAAAATTTTGGCGAACTATATCAATTCCTTAAGAAGATAGCGGTATAACAACAGACAAACGGGCGGACAGACGGACATCGCTAGATGGTCTTAGAATTTGACCCTGATTAAGTATATATATATATATATATAGGATCGGGAATGAATATTTCGATGAGTTACAAACGGAATGACAAAATTAATATACCCTCCATACTATGGTGGAGGGTATTAAAACTATCAGATTTTTCTGACAAATTTCCAGAGGTAGGTATTTTTTCCCTAATTATGGGGATACCTTTTTTTCTTGAGGGACGAACCCGGTTATTTGACCCGAAAGTTCGGGTACTCGTTTATATCCAATTAATATAAGGGGTTAGGGGTTGAGATATCTCATTGGTAAAGGTAAATGTATAACCTCTACAATGATACACATTTTATATTAACCGGATCCGTAGAACCGGATATAACAGGGTAACTGTAGCCGAACTTTCGGGTCAAATAACCGGGTAATCGGGTGCGTCCCCAAGAAAAAAAGATATTACCTTAATTAGGGTAAACCTACATCTGGAAAAGGTTTCAGAAAAATCTGATCGTTTTTACTAAACTAGAGTTAAGCCAAAATTAATTTAATGCGAATATGTGGTCTTATTTGGTTTAAAATTGGTACATCTTTAATCTATACTGAACTTACATTTAGTGCAAATATGTCACTGACTTCTTAAGTGTTGACGAAAGTGGGCATTTATGCCCAAAAGTGGTGTTCACGTAGCGAACATGGTTTTCAAATAATAAAGATATTGAATGTCCTGCTGTGGGTCTCTTGTGTAAAAGAGAGAACATTTAGTGAAACAGGGATCTATTTTCGTATACAGTCCACTTGAGATAAGAGATTTTGGTTGAAAGTTTGTACTCAAGAATAAGAAAGGAGTTTTCTATTGCCACATGTGGTATGTTTGGGTGAGATTACGGGAAGTAATATTCGCTACAGACTGATAAGCATGAGTAGCGCGCTTGCCACATGTGAGATAAATAATTGTGTGTGTCCACTCCATGTGGACACACACAATCTCTTTTACTCATTAGATAGGTTAAGTCATATTGTAATACTTAGTTCTTAAGGATCACTTTTTATTCGAATAAATTAGTGTGTAAATGCACAGCAAAAGATAAAGACGTACTTTCACTCCGGGAACAATATCCGCCTCAACTAGACCAGATCCCTAGTTTAACAAGTGGGCATTACAAATGTAAAATTTATGACTGGAAGATTGTGGGCATTTTTCATATTTCTAGCATATTAATATTTTTTTATCCAACAAAACTATGTTGTGAAGTAATTATCTGTTCATATTTAGGGGATGAATAACTCTATTTTTGTCTGTTTTTCTGGTCACTCTAGAGCAGGGATGCACGCCCTTAGACTCTAGCGGTCAGCTCAACTCACACGGATTCTTACGCTCATTTGTTTAGTCGTTGTTGAAACTTCAATAAGTAAACATGTCTATGCTGGTGCGCATCATATTGCGGCCACGCTTAAAGATCAAACATGTACGTTTGATCGGTGTGAAGCTGATAGGCCACAAATGAATCAACAAAGCTTTATTTCGAATTTGGTTTTTATAGAATGAAGAAGGTCAGGGATAGTGACGACGCAAAAAAGACCGACCAATTTTATGGAACCGATGGAAAGCACATGTTTAACGTGTGTGGCCCGCTTTAACTTTGTGTGCTACAAAATGCCATCCTCTCACCGTGTGCATCAGAGATTCCAATTATAATCAATCGGATGTGGGATTTTTTCTTCCGGTTTCTGTGTGACTCTATAGTAGGGGTGTGCAGATAGAAAATGCTCGGAGAGTAAATCAGAAACGGCCATATGAAATAACTTGTTAAAAGAGAACGCAGAGAACGAGTTTATCTATCCATGTAAACAAGGGCACCAGCTTCCATGCTTGGGTCAAATAACCGGGTAATCGGGTGCGTTCCCCAAGAAAAAAAGATATCACCTTAATTAGGGTAAACCTACATTTGGAAAAGGTTTCAGAAAAATCTGATCGTTTTTACTAAACTAGAGTTAAGCCAAAATTAATTTAATGCGAATATGTGGTCCTATTTGGTTCAAAATTGGTACATCTTAAATCTATACTGAACTTACATTTAGTGCAAATATGTCACTGACTTCTTAAGTGTTGACGAAAGTGGGCATTTATGCCCAAAAGTGGTGTTCACGTAGCGAACATGGTTTTCAAATAATAAAGATATTGAATGTCCTGCTGTGGGTCTCTTGTGTAAAAGAGAGAACATTTAGTGAAACAGGGATCTATTTTCGTATACAGTCCACTTGAGATAAGAGATTATTTTGGTTGAAAGTTTGTACTCAAGAATAATAAAGGAGTTTTCTATTGCCACATGTGGTATGTTTGGGTGAGATTACGGGAAGTAATATTCGCTACAGACTGATAAGCATGAGTAGCGCGCTTGCCACATGTGAGATAAATAATTGTGTGTGTCCACTCCATGTGGACACACACAATCTCTTTTACTCATTAGATAGGTTAAGTCATATTGTAATACTTAGTTCTTAAGGATCACTTTTTATTCGAATAAATTAGTGTGTAAATGCACAGCAAAAGATAAAGACGTACTTTCACTCCGGGAACAATATCCGCCTCAACTAGACCAGATCCCTAGTTTAACAAGTGGGCATTACAAATGTAAAATTTATGACTGGAAGATTGTGGGCATTTTTCATATTTCTAGCATATTAATATTTTTTTATCCTACAAAACTATGTTGTGAAGTAATTATCTGTTCATATTTAGGGGATGAATAACTCTATTTTTGTCTGTTTTTCTGGTCACTCTAGAGCAGGGATGCACGCCCTTAGACTCTAGCGGTCAGCTCAACTCACACGGATTCTTACGCTCATTTGTTTAGTCGTTGTTGAAACTTCAACAAGTAAACATGTCTATGCTGGTGCGCATCATATTGCGGCCACGCTTAAGCGTCCCACACATATCAAACATGTACGTTTGATCGGTGTGAAGCTGATAGGCCACAAATGAATCAACAAAGCTTTATTTCGAATTTGGTTTTTATAGAATGAAGAAGGTCAGGGATAGTGACGACGCAAAAAAGACCGACCAATTTTATGGAACCGATGGAAAGCACATGTTTAACGTGTGTGGCCCGCTTTAACTTTGTGTGCTACAAAATGCCATCCTCTCACCGTGTGCATCACTGCTCTAGAGATTCCAATTATAATCAATCGGATGTGGGATTTTTTCTTCCGGTTTCTGTGTGACTCTATAGTAGGGGTGTGCAGATAGAAAATGCTCGGAGAGTAAATCAGAAACGGCCATATGAAATAACTTGTTAAAAGAGAACGCAGAGAACGAGTTTATCTATCCATGTAAACAAGGGCACCAGCTTCCATGCTTGGGTCAAATAACCGGGTAATCGGGTGCGTTCCCCAAGAAAAAAAGATATCACCTTAATTAGGGTAAACCTACATTTGGAAAAGGTTTCAGAAAAATCTGATCGTTTTTACTAAACTAGAGTTAAGCCAAAATTAATTTAATGCGAATATGTGGTCCTATTTGGTTCAAAATTGGTACATCTTAAATCTATACTGAACTTACATTTAGTGCAAATATGTCACTGACTTCTTAAGTGTTGACGAAAGTGGGCATTTATGCCCAAAAGTGGTGTTCACGTAGCGAACATGGTTTTCAAATAATAAAGATATTGAATGTCCTGCTGTGGGTCTCTTGTGTAAAAGAGAGAACATTTAGTGAAACAGGGATCTATTTTCGTATACAGTCCACTTGAGATAAGAGATTATTTTGGTTGAAAGTTTGTACTCAAGAATAATAAAGGAGTTTTCTATTGCCACATGTGGTATGTTTGGGTGAGATTACGGGAAGTAATATTCGCTACAGACTGATAAGCATGAGTAGCGCGCTTGCCACATGTGAGATAAATAATTGTGTGTGTCCACTCCATGTGGACACACACAATCTCTTTTACTCATTAGATAGGTTAAGTCATATTGTAATACTTAGTTCTTAAGGATCACTTTTTATTCGAATAAATTAGTGTGTAAATGCACAGCAAAAGATAAAGACGTACTTTCACTCCGGGAACAATATCCGCCTCAACTAGACCAGATCCCTAGTTTAACAAGTGGGCATTACAAATGTAAAATTTATGACTGGAAGATTGTGGGCATTTTTCATATTTCTAGCATATTAATATTTTTTTATCCTACAAAACTATGTTGTGAAGTAATTATCTGTTCATATTTAGGGGATGAATAACTCTATTTTTGTCTGTTTTTCTGGTCGCTCTAGAGCAGGGATGCACGCCCTTAGACTCTAGCGGTCAGCTCAACTCACACGGATTCTTACGCTCATTTGTTTAGTCGTTGTTGAAACTTCAACAAGTAAACATGTCTATGCTGGTGCGCATCATATTGCGGCCACGCTTAAGCGTCCCACACATATCAAACATGTACGTTTGATCGGTGTGAAGCTGATAGGCCACAAATGAATCAACAAAGCTTTATTTCGAATTTGGTTTTTATAGAATGAAGAAGGTCAGGGATAGTGACGACGCAAAAAAGACCGACCAATTTTATGGAACCGATGGAAAGCACATGTTTAACGTGTGTGGCCCGCTTTAACTTTGTGTGCTACAAAATGCCATCCTCTCACCGTGTGCATCACTGCTCTAGAGATTCCAATTATAATCAATCGGATGTGGGATTTTTTCTTCCGGTTTCTGTGTGACTCTATAGTAGGGGTGTGCAGATAGAAAATGCTCGGAGAGTAAATCAGAAACGGCCATATGAAATAACTTGTTAAAAGAGAACGCAGAGAACGAGTTTATCTATCCATGTAAACAAGGGCACCAGCTTCCATGCTTGGGTCAAATAACCGGGTAATCGGGTGCGTTCCCCAAGAAAAAAAGATATCACCTTAATTAGGGTAAACCTACATCTGGAAAAGGTTTCAGAAAAATCTGATCGTTTTTACTAAACTAGAGTTAAGCCAAAATTAATTTAATGCGAATATGTGGTTCTATTTGGTTTAAAATTGGTACATCTTAAATCTATACTGAACTTACATTTAGTGCAAATATGTCACTGACTTCTTAAGTGTTGACGAAAGTGGGCATTTATGCCCAAAAGTGGTGTTCACGTAGCGAACATGGTTTTCAAATAATAAAGATATTGAATGTCCTGCTGTGGGTCTCTTGTGTAAAAGAGAGAACATTTAGTGAAACAGGGATCTATTTTCGTATACAGTCCACTTGAGATAAGAGATTATTTTGGTTGAAAGTTTGTACTCAAGAATAATAAAGGAGTTTTCTATTGCCACATGTGGTATGTTTGGGTGAGATTACGGGAAGTAATATTCGCTACAGACTGATAAGCATGAGTAGCGCGCTTGCCACATGTGAGATAAATAATTGTGTGTGTCCACTCCATGTGGACACACACAATCTCTTTTACTCATTAGATAGGTTAAGTCATATTGTAATACTTAGTTCTTAAGGATCACTTTTTATTCGAATAAATTAGTGTGTAAATGCACAGCAAAAGATAAAGACGTACTTTCACTCCGGGAACAATATCCGCCTCAACTAGACCAGATCCCTAGTTTAACAAGTGGGCATTACAAATGTAAAATTTATTATGAATTGAGAGCAAGTGTTTGCAAGCGTAACTAAGAATTCACCATTAAAAACGACTGACGAGTTTACCCATCGAACCTCAGTTACGGTAGCGTATATGGGTAAGCATGCCTGCTCTATAGTGATCGTTTAATATTTACGGGATTCGATTTAGTAAAATATTACGATGTGTGTAAAATCAATATTCCGCTTCTTTCACTCAACCGGGTGATATTATAAAATTAATTATCAGCAACATTTTGACAATACACCTAAGTCTGTTTTTACACGGTAGATTGGTTCCAGAAGAAGCCGTGTAAAAAAGACATTGATCTTATACAGTAAATTTTATTGTATGCACATAAAGGGAATTTCCCTAAATTAGTGCTATTCACATTTGCTTTGACCAGTAAAAATTGTTTGTACGCGCTAAAGGGGAATTCACTCAAATCTTTAAGCTAGTTTTCGCAAACTATCAATACTATAGATGGATCAACACTTTTTTCTTTCATAAATACTTTTTTGTGTTACTTCGCAAAAATTAAATTTGACAAAAAAATTTAAGTACATACAATTTCAAATCGTGCTAAATGGAATAAAATCGTGTAAAAAAATTAAAAATATTCAATTTTCAAACCGTGTTATATCAAAACCGTGTACAGACTTAGGTGTATTGTAGGGGAAGTAACAGAAGAAGTGGTCTATATTCAACACTCCGAATTTGATTTAATTTGGATGAAATATGTCAATCCCTTCGAAAGTTATCGTATCAGCCACAGATATTTGGACCCCAAATTGCTTGAATCTGATTTGGTCCTAATACAAAAGGGGTCTAAAACCAATATTTCGATGTGGGGGATTTTTGCCGTAGAAAAGCGAAAATTATTAATTAGCTATAAGGCTGAGGGATTAAAAGTAGTACAAATTCTTAAAACAAACATATTAAAAAAAAAACTTTTTTAAAAAAATTAATTTTTATTATTTTTATATCGTCTTCATGCTTTAAAAGAGTGTACCATCACTTTTAAAATATTACGTCAGGTACACTTTTTGATTTGGGTGGAAAACATTTTATTAAACGGCAACACTGCTTCTAGCACAACTCTCAAATATGGTCATAATAATGAAGTATTATAAAATTGTAACGAAATGAGTCGTTAATGTGATTGAAACGTGTCAAAAAATATTTTTATTAAACTTAGGACATGGCATAATTATGGAAATTGTCACTTTTGAAAAGTTGGTAATGGGAACCCTTATTAACTTAAAATTATTAAAAAAAAAAAAAAAACAAAATAAAAATGTGTATTTTCTAATGTATTTTATGATGGACAAATATTAATATAAGTGCTTATAAATATGCGTGCTATATACAGACATACATGTTGACATACATGTCGCATACTCAAGTAGTTTTATTGAGATTTATAACAAACTGCGATTACGGCTAACTAACAAATTACAAATGGCACCCAAAACCCGCCAAAACTTAATTTGTGTTTTAAATATACATACAGTCGAAATAGTTTATAACGACATATCGACTATAACGACATAATCCAGAAGTCCCAAATTTCTGCCCTTTATATCCAACACAAAAGAATATCGCTGTGATCTTTAAAGTATAGATATCGCTTTGAAAGATTGGGTGATTCAAAACCTTTTCGTTCTTTTATTTAAATTGTGATTTGATGAATTATTGATGCTGCCCTGTAATGTTTAGCATAGTGTTGGTGAAATAATGTAGATGCTGAATTGGACGTTAGATTCGATAAAGGACTTGTTTTTATGGAAGGGAAACAATTTCGAAATGAAGGTATATGTTGAAGTTTATTGAACATTGTGATGAAATGAATTAATATTTTGCTAATTTTAAAATAGGAATATATATGTCGTTTTGAATGATTAGGTGTTTCAAAGCCTTTTGGTTCTTTTATTACAATTGCGTAGACTGAAAGCGCGAATTGTGTCTCTTCTTCTAAATTTGTCAGCATGTTTAATCGCGATCAGTCTGATAGATTTTTGTTTTTCTATTTATGGTTCTTTTTTTAAGTCCGCATAATGATTTTTATAAACAATTAAGGAATTTACGATAAGTTGATATGTGAGAATATAAATTCTCGTTTGTTCGCCATCATGTTAAACAATGGAAACAATTTCGAAATGAATGTATATGTTGAAGTTTATTGAACATTGTGATGAAATGAATTAATATTTTGCTAATTTTAAAATAGGAATATATATGTCGTTTTGAATGATTAGGTGTTTCAAAGCCTTTTGGTTCTTTTATTAAAATTGGGTAGACTGAAAGCGCGAATTGTGTCTCTTCTTCTAAATTTGTCAGCATGTTTAATCGCGATCAGTCTGATAGATTTTTGTTTTCTATTTATGGTTCTTTTTTTAAGTCCGCATAATGATTTTTATAAACAAGTAAGGAATTTACGATAAGTTGATAGGTGAGAATATAAATTCTCGTTTGTTCGTCAGCATGTTAAACATTTCTTTGTTGCAAACATTTTGCATAGGTCAGCAAAAATATTTTATATAAACATTTAAAGAATTTATGATTATTTGAAATGTGAGAAAATAATGTCCCCTATGTCCGTCATCATGTTTAATCATATTGTATTGTATTAGCATTGGTCAATAATATTCGCTTATGTCAGCAAAATGTATCCTATGAAACCCATGCTGTTTTTTGAATGTTTAGAAAAATCCATACAGCGTTGCGTAGTCGACATGGAGATTTAAAGTCATTCGCACAATTCATTGAAAAACATTCCTGAATGGAATGATCCGGAGATCGATGACTATATACTCAGTATTCCGATGGAAAAGGATGTAATCATTATAAGCAGTGATGAATGCAGTTCGTCCAAGGAAGAGGATGTTTTTATTACCAGTAGCGGAGATGTCACTTCTGGCTACGATACGTCTGGAAGAGATGACGCTGATGTTATAGTAGTTAGCGGTAGAGAATCTATAATAAATAATGGGTCACCCTTTTGGGACCCTTACAATAATTCGAGTTTTATAGTTTGATGAAATGTAATCTCACCATTCCATAAGAAACAATAAAAAAATAATCCTTTACAAAAATGGTGTTTTGTTTTATATATAAAAATACCTAATTTTCAAACTCCACTTCACAGTGTACAAGAATAGTTTTATAAAGGATGGAATTTTCAAACATGTCGACATTACTGAATGCTATTTCTGTGAAGGTAAAATGTCCGATCTATCGATTTCATCCATCTTCTTGGAGAAGTGAACTATAACTGGACTAATATTCAATCTAAATTGTTTATTTAGTTTATTTTTCGTTGGTTTTAAATTCATTAAACATTTTAAACAAAGGTGTCCACAATTGTAGGTATCATATATTTTATCTCCCAAGTAGTATAGTACTTCCAACGGAGGTTGAAGATTGCTAAATCTATCGTAATATTCAATGTTATTATTATTTTAATAATATGTCATACAATCTGTACCAGATCCACTTGCGTTATCTAAATTTATAATGCCACATTCCACTCTATATGGTTTCATAGGTAACCTAACGTGCATGTAAACACCTCTAAAGTGAGGTTTATATTTTTTTGTATGGTTTAAGGTAGACGCTTTTACCCATTGCTATCTCTTCTATGGTTTTATTATGTCTGATTTGTTCGTCCAATTCCTGTTTGGTATTTTTGGCTTTTAAAACAGCGTTGGTAATTGCTGCACTTCCTGATGCCAATGCAACCATAGCGCCAAGGCCAGTTAAGATTGGTATAAGAGGAAGAACACCTACAGTTTTTGGAATTCTAATTACTCTTGGTCTGGAAATTCTTTTGAATTTCTTTCCTTGCGATTTTTATAGCGGAAACCATTTTGTTGGGTTTAATACGTTTAAGTGTAGATGTTGCGCTTTTTATAGCACTTTTAAAATTTGGTAGATGAAGTTCTACTGGCAAAGAGCCTATCAACTTATTAACAAGTCCTCCCCCTTCAACGGGGGGACTTGATGATGAAATTCAATCTGGAAGATACAGAAAAGGCTTTCATACATTCATTCAACCCTAAAAGTTTTAATAATTTTACTATTTATAAGATGTATAAAATGGGTTAAATGAATTTGTACAACTTTATCCATGGAGGATGAAATGTTAAAAAGACTTGTTCAGTAAAGAAATATATTGAAAAGAAAATTTCAAAGCATTAAAATGGGGGACGAAGCGAAGATTAAGAAATTAAAAATACATTTACAAATACAATGCAAAAACTGTTCAATTTATCGAACGCAAATACAAAAATCATAGCACCTAAGAAAGAAAAAATAGATTCCTTTATTAAAAGTACCCCCAATAAAAAGTATAAATCAGAGATTAACAACCAACTACTGATAAAGACTAGGACAATGATTACCATGACACACTTTATTCTGAAAATAATGTTGAAGGTACTATTAATCTTTCTCTCTTAAATAAAAATAAGAAACTGGATAACGTATATGGACCACAAAAGATGTTAATGGAGATTGGAAATTTGGTGATACACCATTATAAATCAATAAAGATAAAATAATAATTGAAAATCAAAATTGGGCATTTAAGCCTGGATTATTTGAATTACTATTTTATCAAAAACTCACAAACTATGATTCATCTAAACTTGACATATATAAAAAAATATTGATGAACTCAAACGCATATAAAATAAACTATAAAAGCAATGAACGAATTAAATCCAAATATAAGAGAATAATAAAAGAGTTAATAGATGAAACGCTCAGTGGAAAAGGTTTAATGGAAGTAAATCTTGCTAAACCAAACTATATATATACTGGGACGATCCCAACGAACTGGTAGAACGATTAAAGTTGTTGATAGCACCACAACAAGCTGGGAACAATAATCACACCAATGAAATTGTTTACATTACAGAAGAACTGCGAGAGGGAAACAATCTACTAAATAATAAATAAAAAATAAATGTCAATGACAGTCGATAAATTTGGTCATTATTATAATCAAAAGTATATTTCATTGACACTGTTTCAAGATTTCTTGGAATTAATAGAGAATTTTAAGAGCTGGAAGAATTCCAAAAAATTTACAAAGCATTGATAGAAAAGATTTGTTCAACAAAGATTTCGCCAAATTAATGCGAACATATTCAATAAATCATTATTCTACATATAGTGTATTGAAAACGTCAATTGTTGAACGATTCAATAGAACATTAAAGGGAATGATGTGGAAGGCATTTAGTTGTAATGGGAACTACCTGTGGATTAATGTTTATAAAAATTCGATAAAGCAATATAATGAAACAACACATCGAACTTTAAAAATGGCAACTGTTCAAGTTAACACATCGAATGCTAGAACATTGCTGAAAACTGTTTATAATCGTATAAAACTATTTAAACCACAAGACATAAATGTGGGTGATAAAGTTCGCATAAGCAAATACAAACATCACTTTAAAAAGGGGTATACTCCAAACTGGACTACTGAAATATTCAAAATAAGATCAATAAGAATAACAAACCCAACAACTTATTCACTACATGATTATCAAGGAAATCCCATACACGGATGTTTCTACAGAGAAGAACTTTTACCTACAAAATATCCAAATAATTATTTAGTCGAGAAAATGTTAAAAACAAAGGGTAACAAAATCTGTGTAAAATGGTTAGGGTTCTCAAACCAACATAATTCCTGGATAGATAAGAATAGTCTACTGTAGTGTTACTTAATTTTGTATATGTATTTAATTTCATGTATTTCTTATAATGTCAAAAACATTTGCTTAAACTTCAGTTTTACGCTCACATAAGTTGATTATGAATGTGGCTTGATTGATTTTCAGTCATACAATTCAATCCCCAATGTGTATAACGATAACAACCTCTTTCATATTGGGGATAACATAATGAACTAAAAGATATTGCAAACTACCTGGAAAAAGAGTACAAGGCTTTGCATAAACAGGTTGATTGAAATTAAAGCAAACAATAATACTCTACAAATAAAAATAATATCATCACACGATTACATTTACTTCGATAAGAGCAAGTCCATAGCAAAGTTGTTTGGTTTCACGGACAAAATTTTTGAGACTAGAAAAAAGCATATTTCAAATATTCCAGTAAACATTTTAAAGGTCAATGCAATACAAATTCATTTTAACTGGTACATTTATGAATGGGTCTCCCGCACATATGCTGCATGAATTTTCTTTGGATGTTCCGCCCGGATATAAATTGGTTGAGAGGCTAATGAACCTTATTTATTTGCCAGTGAACGTCAAATTGGTCGTCTTGAGATACTAGTACCAGATCAAGAAGGTCGTTTAATAAACTTGAGAGGAGAATAAATCACACTAAGAATACATATAAGGGCAAGACAGTCATGATTATCTATAATAATAATAAATATAAACATTGCCTAAAAACATTCAACATCAAGTTGTCAAACCTGCACTACCTCCTTTAAGCAAAGAAAATAACGAATTTTCAAAATTACTCAAACTAAAGATCAAATTAAATGTCTGAAATACTTGATATAAATGATCATCCATTCTCAGATGAAAATGTTGTAAAGAGAGACTACCATAGCTATGTTCCTTATATACATTCGTTTAAGAATAATGATGAAATACGAATAAGTGTACAAAATCAAGATTTGTATATTTTACCGTCCGAAAGCTATTTATACATTGAAGGAAATTTAAGAATATCAAATGGGCAAATTCTTTTGTATTCCATTGAATCGTTTGCTGGGATTTGCAGAAGACTTTAATAAAGCCATTTGTAATAGCAAACATGACTTGATTCTTCTGCGTAGTGCCAATGATGCAAATGTATGTTATTCAACTGACTCATCTGAAGATATAAGGCTAACAATTACGAATATTGTGTGGAAAGTGCAACACATTCATTTGTCAGATGATAGAAAAATTAGTTTTCTGAAAACAATTAGGGATGGAAAATCACTTCCAATAGTATTATGTAGCTGGGACTGTTACTTTAATCTCAAGTTTGTGGGTGGTCAAAAGCACAGCTGGAATGTAACATTGCCGGCCAATCATGAAAGGCCTCGATACGTTGCTTTTGCATTTGAAAAGGATAAAAAACTGGTTCAATACGATCTCCAAAACATCAAAGTACATTCGAATTCTGAAACATATCCCTACGATAATATAAATCTGAAGTTTGGGGAGAATCGATATGCAGTACAAAATGATATGTATTCCAAGTTTCAGCAAACATATTATATGAGGGAACCTTAACCACTACTAAACTATACCAGTTTCAAGCAAAATCCCATTGCCGTAATTGATATAAATAATCAAAACGAAGCCATAAAGTATGGTCCCATTGATTTAAAATTTCAATTTGAAACCGATATACCTATACCACAAAACACCTCTGCTTATTGTCTAATTATACACGATCGTCTGGTGGAGTACATACCTTTAACTGGAATTGTCCGAAAAGTACTATAAACTACTTTTACCATTTTCATTTTTGAATTTGTAAATATGATAATAAAATAAAAACACAGATGTATAAAATTTTTTAATTAAAGTTTTTTGTTTGTTTTATTTATTTTTTTTTCTTTCTAAAAACGTTATAAATGAATAAGTACTTACAACTAAAAACAAATAAACATGTAACAATATATAAAATGTGATGTTACAAGTAAATGAGATTAATTCTATGTTAATGATGTAGATGTGTTGGAAATATTGTTGCTTTCATTACTAATTCGATAATGACCCCAGGCATATGTTTCAACACCATTTTCTCTAATATACCTCTTATCATCTTGATAACTAAGACATACTTTAGTTATTTTTTCTGTACAGATAGTATGTTTTCTCGATCTGAAATTATACATACTACTAATCAAATTCTTTTTATTATATAAGCATTCCCTGTAAGTGTCTATTGTGATCAAAACTGATCTTTACACCCTTAGATTTTTTTATTTCATCGCTCTCAACCACTTTTATAGCATACATTTTCGGACAATGACCCACAAATTCAATCATAGCTTTTCCGGCATTCTAATCTTTCATCATCCCTATAACTTTTTTATTAACAATGGGTACATTATATTTATTATTTGGCGGGAAGTCTGAGGTGTCCATTCTGGCCATAAATTCCTCGAAGGTTAAATTTTGATATAGATTCACGCCCAAAAATGTCAAAACGAGTCCGTATCCATATAATTTAAGAAAACCGAATCACAAAATTTGACTTTAAGAAACTCGTAGAAGTAATCGTACATTATCCATTTTGAAATCTCTAATATCAAAAGCCTAAATAGATGGGTTTATTATATGTAAATATGGAAATATGGAAATTTGGTTTTGATATTAATTTACTAGCCACATCCTATTTTCCGTCCATTTCCCACGATTTAACTATTTTTACAATTTTTCTCTTATCTATGTTTTCCATAGTCTTTCCGTAAACAGCGTTATTCAATAGTTTAAAAAAGTCTTTTTCAAAAGCATTTTTAGCTTTAGTCCTATAATCATTGTTTTTCATAATGTATTTTTCTAACCAATTGGATTGGGTGAAGGCTAATACTCTATTAACTTTTTTCAGTATTAATTTATGTTGTAAACATTGTTTTAAATTCATATAATGAATGCCGTAAGATTCCTTATCTGCAAAATCTGCAATTCATTTCGTGTTTGTGGAGTACCCTATACATTTGCTTTCAGGACAAAATGGAACATCATTGTGTAAATCATGCAAACCATATCCGGTTTCAGAATCGTCAGCGATCGCCAGTATTTCCCTTACAACCCTAAACTTTTCAAGTTCTTCCCCTTTCAACCATCAACAATTTTTACGTGGAAGAGGATAACACATTGATTTTCCATATAAATTATTTACAGCTCTCCTCACTGCACAACAACATGGCATCCCAAGATAATGATGGAGTTGTTAAATACTGACACGGGTCCAATTTCTGTATATTCATACATACATTTCGGAAACTTTCAAATATATCTGTGAGTATTAAGACGTCTGCTTTTAAATACAGTTCCATGTACTCTTGGATGGTTTTACAACCAAAATGTGTCCAAACTTCTTGTGCAATCTTGTAATCTTCCTCTGAACACTCACTATCAGTAAGATTATTGTAGAATGCCGTTCTTGGCGGTAATTGCTGTTCTGTCAACTTTCCAAATGATGTGAGGTATTCATAAGGAAAAATACCTTTTCTGGTCATTAGTTCAAAATCATCATCATTGGGGTATTGGGAACGGACAGCCTTGAAAGCTTCTTGTGGAAGATTCTTTGCTAGGCTGTCCAAGCTCGCCGGCATAAACCTAAAACTGTCTAAAAAGCGTAATTCAAGAGTTCTTATTCTTTTCTGGATTGCCGTTAGTAGTATCTGTAAATTTTGTTGAGAATCTGAATCATCCTTCATGGGAATTTTGAAGGACATTGATATATATTGCTCTTTATTTTGAGCAATTACAAAAATGTCTCCCTCAAACTGTGCCAACTCTTTAATAAATAAATGATAGTCATAAGATGACAAATTATGAAAAAGTATCGGTATGAATTTAGGAACTCTGTATTGTAAGTTGCACTTGTTATGTGCGGCTCCCCTATATCTTCCCGTCAAGTGACAGTGATCTCTGACTTTATCATTAGCAAGAGGAGCCTCACATATGTGACAGTTCATACTTTCACTAAATTGCTTTAGTTCTAAGGGTGTCAAAGAAATCATTTCCTTTGTTATTATCCAAAAATCGCTATAAATAGATTTACAATCTATAATAAGGTTTTCTAAAAAGTTAATTGTTGCCTGGGGTCCCGAAAATAATTTGAATTTATTTAATTTACTATCGAAACTACATTGAATAAAATAACTAAAGGCAGACGGTTGTGTTTTTTACCTTTTTGGTATTTCCGCCAACAACGTCCGCTACGTCTTCCAGTATGCATTCGGCGTCTGCATAATGACGAAAGCTATACGCTCCTTCTTTCCGTAGTTCTTAAACTTCAATAAAGCTTTGTCTTTCTCCGGAAGTGTACAAACAACACCTCCACAACATTTTTTATGGCCATTATATTTGTCTTCATCTGTGAAATGTTGAAGGCAACTATTGCAAATGTGAACATGGGTTTTGTGGCGTGTCAATTGTGATCTTAAAATTCTTAAAGTAAAAGAAAGATAACAAATTATAACCGTATGTTATACTAATATTTATATAAATATATATATTCACCTTGACATATCTTCAATCCATATGTAATGGAATTTGTTGTCATTATACAGCAATATTAAATTTACATGGACATCTTTTTCGTTCTTTGTCAGGTAATAAGGTCCAACAACATCATTATTTTCAAAGCCAAAAACATTTATGCTGATATCTGAGTGTAGGAGGTGTTGGTATAAACATTGAACCACGTGTTAAATTCGCTTTATTCACATTTATGTCCTGTTTGCATATTCTTAATAAAGCCCACCCTGAATCTTTTTCTTGGAATTCGGACATTTTAGTAAGAATTTCCTCAGCGTGGTCGAAAAACTCATCATTCACATCATCTCCAATTGTTAGTAATGTCATTTTAGACTTACTTACTTACTTAGCTGGCTTGTTACAGAACGGTTGTTCCATAAGCCGAGCTTAAAAAAGATTTCCAAGCGCGTCGGTCTTGTGCACAAGTCCACCAATTTGGAAGACCACGTTCCAAGATGTTGTTTTCTACTTGGTCTTTCCATCTAATTCGTGGCCTTCCCCTTCTACGGGAACCATCCGTAGGCTCATTTTTATATGCCTTTTGAGCTGGGGCATCTTCATTCATCCGCACAACATGGCCTAGCCACCGTAGTCGCTGCAGCTCAATACGACTGACTATGTCGATGTCTGCGTATAAATTGTAGAGCTCGTGGTTCATTCGACGCCGATATTCACCGTCGACGCAGATCGGCCCGTAGATCTTTCGGAGAATTTTTCTCTCAAACACCCCAAGCGCTGCCTCATCTGCTTGCGCAAGTACCCATGCTTCTGATCCATATAATAGCACGGGTAGTATCAGCGTCTTGTAAAGTGTGAGTTTGGTCTGGCGAGAGGTGGCCTTGTTTCTAAACTGCTTACTTAGACCATAGTAGCATCTGTTGGCCATCACAATCCTTCTCCGAATTTCAAAACTGATATCATTCGTTTTATTTATGGCGGTACCAAGGTATATAAAGTCTTTAACTACCTCGAAGCTGTAGTTCTCAAGTTCCACAGTTGGTCCGAGTCTACTGGACGTCTTGCGCGTTGATACCATCAGCTTGGTCTTCTCGCCGTTTACTGCCAGACCCACTTTAGCAGACTCTTTTTCAATTTGTTCAAAGGTGGCTGTTACCGCTCGCAATGTTCGACCCATTATATCGATGTCATCGGCGTAGGCGAGTAACTGGTGTTGTTTGGTGTACAGAGTGCCATTTCTGTTCACCTTTGCGTCTCGTATGACCTTTTCCAGTAGGATGATAAAAAGATCACACGACAAACTGTCACCTTGTCTGAATCCTCGTTCGGTATTGAAGGGCTCCGATAGGTCCTTTCCTACTTTAACGGCTGACCTTGTGTCACTTAAAGTTATCCTGCATAGCCGTATTAATTTTGCAGGAATGCCGAACGCAGACATGGCTTTAAACACCTCTGAACGGATAGGGCTGTCGAATGCGGCTTTATAGTCGACAAATAGGTGATATGTGTCGATGTGTTTTTCGTGGGTCTTTTCCAGGATTTGGCGCAGAGTGAAAATCTGGTCAATGGTCGATTTGCCAGGTCTGAAGCCGCATTGGTATGGTCCGATGATGTCATTGACCATTGGCTTCAATCGTTCACACAGCACACTGGATAGCACTTTATATGCGATGGGAAGGAGACTTATTCCTCTATAGTTGGCACATATCGTCTTGTCTCCTTTTTTGTGCACGGGACACAGGATGCTGAGGTTCCAATCATTGGGCATGCATTCATCTAGCCAAATTGTGTTAATCAGCTGGTGCATGCTCCTGACCAGCATCTGGCCACCAGTCTTGAATAGTTCGGCTGGTAACCCATCGGCTCCTGCTGCTTTGTTGTTCTTGAGCCGATTAATTGCTTTTATGAACTCATCTTGGCTAGGTGGTATACACTCTATACCATCATCTCCTATTGGTTCTGGGGTATCTTCTTCATCGCCACTATTTGATACTAGTAGCTTTTCGAAATGCTCCTTCCAGATCCTCAACACGCTGTCTGTATCTGTCACCAGGTTTCCTTCTTCATCTCTACAGGAGGATGTGCCTGCACCAAAGCCTTCGGTTTGGTGTTTTACTCGTTGGTAAAATTTCCGGACTTCATTCTGACTCCTGTACATCTCGATTTGCTCACGCTCACGTTTTTCTTGTTCTTTCTTCTTTTTTCTGAAAACACGTTTCTCCTCTCTCCTTTTCTCCCGATAATTCTCCATCACGTTACGTGTTGCTACTGTCTGCAGGGTTGCCCTATACGCTGCGTTTTTCACATCAGTAGCATTACGACACTCCTGATCGTACCATGGGTTTCTTGGTGGTGGTTTATTGGTACCCAATTGTTCTTTTTGCTGCAGTTTGTAGGGAGTGGGCAATTCTTTGCCATTGTGTTTCTATACTATTATCGGGACAAGAAGTGCTTTCTTCAAGCAGATGGGTAAGTTGAGCGGAGTAGGCCTCGGCTACCTGTTGTGTTTGCAGCTTTTCGACGTCGAGTTTCCGTGTTGTATTAGATCGCACCTTTGCTGCAACATTTAGACGGGTGCGTACCTTGGCTGCCACAAGGTAATGGTCCGAATCGATATTCGCTCCTCGGATCGATCGGACGTCTAACACACTGGATGCATGCCTTCCGTCTATCACAACATGATCAATTTGATTTCTCGTTACTTGATCAGGAGAAATCCAGGTGGCCTTGTGTATATCGAGATGCTTGAATCTGGTGCTGCTAACTACCATGTTTTTTGCTGCCGCGAAGTCAATCAACCTCATGCCGTTGTCGGAAGTTTCTTCATGAAGGCTGAATTTTCCGACGGTGGGGCCAAAGATATTTTCCCTTCCGATTTTTGCATTAAAATCTCCTAGCAGAATTTTAATGTCATGGCCAGGGCAACGGTCATATGCTGTTTCTAGGCGCTCATAAAATATATCTTTGGTCTGTTCATCTTTATCTTCGGTCGGAGCATGGGCGCAAATTAGACTGATGTAAAAGAACTTCGCTTTTATACGGATTATAGCAATTCGCTCATCTACTGGGGTGAATCTGGAGACAAGGTCTTTTATTCTCCTGTTAACCATAAATCCGCAGCCAAATTCATGTCTCGTTTCATGGCAGCTATAATACAGGGCGTAATCGTCTGATTTACTTACGCCTGTCCCTTTCCATCGCATTTCCTGTAAGGCAATAATATCGGCTTTGTACTTCTTAAGTATATCCGCCAAAGCGAACACTGCCCCTGTTCTGTACAACGTGCGCACATTCCAAGTGCAGATTCGCAGATCGTGGTCCTTTATACGTTTGCGGGGGTCGTCAACATTAGGGGGGTTTGGTTTTCTTTTTCTTTGCTTTTTCATAGTAGGTTGGGTTTTCCGAGAGTGGGCAACTAACCCGACGCCTCAACCCATTTTTTTATAGTTCTTATGGGTGAACTCGCGGCACATATTAGCTCACTATTTCATCGGGTGATGAAAATAGCTCCCCAGGTGGCACCGCGGGGAGGTCAGTGTCCACAGTTGAGATGAAAGAGGGACCAAGATAAGCCTGGGCTTCGCCATGTTAAAGCCAATCAAAACCGTTGCTTGGTATCTATCATCCCCTACGCCACCCATTCATTCATTTAGACATCATTTTAGACATATGATTAAAAATTTGATTGATTGTTTGCAATCGAGAATTTCGAGACGTGGAAGGACCATCATAGTCATTCGTTGGCTTAACATATTCACCTTGCAGTTCCATATTAAATTTTTTCTCTGCTATGTTATTATATTGTTTTTAAACGAACTTTTTACAATTTTAATATTTTCATTTAAAACTTCTCGGACAATACTTCGATGTTTTTCACTCCGAACATGAGAACGCATGTTTTGTACCGCGATTTTACAATCACCGCAAAATTGTGTTTGTTCTTCTTTTTGATTTCCACCTGAATTATGCTCTATATTTTCTTCTTGTATATGGCCACTGTTTTTTGGTGATATTTCAATTCATACACATTTCTGAAAAGTTTTTCACAAATTATGCAATGCCTTTTGCAGTGTTTTACGTATTCATTTTTACTTCTAAAGTAAAGACTGCAAATAAAGCAAATCGATGGTGCCATTGTAAAGGAAAAAATGTTATTGATTAATTTTTAATTGACGAGAGATGTGCACGAATCTGTGACTTCTGAAGTACTGATACCCTCAAATTCAAAAATCTTCAAAATATCACAATATTCATTGTTTACATTAATAACAAAGTGCTAAGCTTGGCTACAAAATTTAATCATGTTCAACCACAACATCAAAAAAAACTTCTCCCACAACCTCCCACCTCACCCCTAAACAAAATATTCTTCACTATGCAATGGTCTACCAATAAATATCTGCAAACCACAGTCGGGAATAAAATCAAGTGTAAACAAAATGTAAGTACTCAGGGCGCATTACACATACCCACTATGCTGGGCTACAAAACGGCACCCGAAACTTCAGTAGTAAAAAAAGAAAAAAATTCTATATGTTTATATTAAATACAAAATATTATTTGAATTCAATCAGTTTAGAAGAATTTTTGACGATTTTATTATTTTCCTAGTACGCAAATAAAAAAACATTGCAATTTCTTAATACACAAAGTACTTTATTATTATTATATTTACTTTCAGCTTAAAAAGTAGAATAAAAGAATCTTGGTTCACTTTGTTTTAATTCTAATTTATATAAGCCACTCTCGCTCCCATCTCGTACGGGCAATTTTGCAATGGAATAGCAGCCATCAGACAACTGTTTCACATATTCATCTCCGAGGGATAGGAATCTGGATGGCAAATAGAGAATAGCGTCATCCAATTTTAACACAATTTTGTCACCATATTTAGTATGGGTTCTGAAGGCTCAACTGATATTGTACACCCTGTTTTCTTGTAGCTCCTTCATACTTATAATTTTTTTTTAGTTGAATGAGTTGAAACAGCTAATCGATCAAAGCGACATCTATATTCCTATTTAAAAAAGGGCAAAATATTAATTCATTTCGTCACAATGTGCAATAAACTTAAACATATACCTCCATTTCGAAATTGTTTCCCTTCCATAGCATACTTTTAAGAGTTTGCTCTAAAACTAACCAGATTAAATAAAATTTAAACAAGTGAAAAAGCGTTAAGTTCGGCCGGGCCGAACTTTGTATACCCTCCACCATAGATATACTGACAGGTACTAGAAATGAAAATAAAGGAAACATACCAAAAAGTGGACCTATACCGACATGTCTAAAATCGGATTATGTAAACCATAATACAAATTTCAGAAATTTTTAATTGATAATTCAAATTCGAAGATGGGGAATATCGGTCCACTCCTTCTGAAACCTCCACAGAGGCTAGGTCTAAATGCGACTATAGTTCATTATCGAACCTTACGTTCTAATTTTTTACCTCGCTATCCTCTGCAGGTGAAATGATTACACTAGAGTCTTAGAACCAAACTCAAAACGCGGAACATATCAGATAACTATATTAATATAAAAAAGGGGGTTATATGGGGACTACCCCAAAACGGGGGCGAATATTAATAATTTTTGGTAGAGAGATTTGGTACCTATTAAGAACTCAAAATACTAAATTACAGCTAATTCGGCGGAAAAATACGATCAAAACCCCCAAAATTCTAAAAATTGGGAGGTACCATTATATAGGGGCTACCAGAAAAAGTGGACCTATATTTATAATTTTTTGTGGAGACATTAAGGACCCAATAAGAACCCAATGTAGCAAAGTTCAGCGAAAAACGTGCTCAAGAACCCCAAAATACCGAAAATTGGGGGGTACCCTTATATGGGGGCTACCCGAAAAAATTGACCTATATACATAATTTTTTTAGAGAGGTTTGGTACCTATTAAGAACTCAAAACACTAAATTACAGCCAATTCGCGGAAAAATACGACCAAAACCCCCAAAATACTGAAAATTAGGAGGTTCCGTTATATGGGGGCTACCAGAAAATATGGACCTATACTTATAATTTTTTGTGGAGACATTTAGTATCCAATAAGAACCCAATGTACCAAATTTCAGCGAATTCGGCTGAAAAAGGCGCTCAAGAACCCTAAAATACCGAAATTTGCCGGGTACCCTTATATAGGAGCTATGCCTAAACGTGGACCGATATATCCCATCTTCGAACTTGACCTGCCTGCAGACAAAAGACAACCCTATGCAAAATTTCAGCATCCTATCTCAATTCCTTCAGAAGATAGCGTGATTACAACAGACGGACGGACAGACGGACGGACATGGCTAGATCGTCTTAGAATTGTACCCTGATCATGAATATATATACTTTATAGGGTCGGAAATGAATATTTCGAGGAGTTACAAACGGAATGACAAAATTAATATACCCTCCGTACTATGGTGGAGGGTATAAAAACAAGTCTTTTATCGAATCTACAGGGCAGCATCAATAATTCATCAAAACACAATTTAAATAAAAGAACCAAAAGGTTTTGAATCACCCAATCTTTCAAAGCGACATCTATACTTTAAATATCACAGGGTGACACATACAACTCACCACCAAAACGATTGTGTCTATGCTACTAACACGACATATATCACAGTGTTGCACATAGAACTCACCTCCAAAAGGATTGGGTCTATGCTACAAACACGACATAGATCAGCGTTGCACATACAACTCACCACCCAAAGGTTTATGTCTATGCTACATACACGACAGGCCATCTACTGACAACGATCGTATACACCACTATTCTGGTTAAATACACAGGGTAACATCTGCAATTCACCACTTTTTGATTCGTGTCTACGATACACACATAGGGCGACATCTACACTTCACCAAATTTTTGAAATTTATATTATGGTTTACATAATCGGTTTGTAGAAATGTCGGTATAGGTCCACTTTTTGGTATTTTCCCTATATTTTCATTTAAAGTACCTGTTTGTATATCTATGGTGAAGGGTATCCAAAGTTTGGCCCAGCCGAACTTAACGCTTTTTCACTTGTTATACCTTCCACCATAGTATAGAGGGTATACTAATTTTGTCATTCCGTTTGTAACTCATCGAAATATTCATTTGCGACCCTATAAAGTATATATATTCTTGATCAGGGTAAAATTCTAAGACGATCTAGTCATGTCTGTCCGTCTGGTGTAATCACGCTATCTTCCGAAGGAATTGAGATAGGGTGCTGAAATTTTGCATATGTTCGTCTTTTGTCTGCAGGCAGGTCAAGTTCGAAGATGGGATATATCGGTCTACGTTTAGGCATTGCTCCCATATAACAGTACCCCCCAATTTTGCGGTTCTTGAGCGCGTTTTTCATCCGAATACGCTGAAATTGCATTGGCATCTACTGAGGCACATTTTCACAGTGTCAAAGTGTATACACCCTCATAAGCCATAAGGCTGAGGGTATAATTATCCATTAAAAATGTTTGAAATTTATATTATGGTTTACATAATTTATAAATATAGGTCAATTTTTTCGGATAGCCCCCATATATGGGTACCCCCAATTTTCTGTATTTTGGGATTCTTGAGCGCGTTTTTCAACCGAATTCACTGAAATTTGGTACATTGGGTTCCTATTGGGTACTAAATGTCCCCACAAAAAATTATGAATATAGGTCCACTTTTTCTGGTAGCCCCCATATAACGGTACCTCCTAATTTTCAGTATTTTGGGGGTCTTGGGCGCATTTTTCAACCGAATTCGCTGCAATTTGGTATTTTGTAGTCGTATATGGTAACAAATCTCTCCACCAAAAATTATTAGTATTCGCCCACTTTTTGGGGTAGTCCCCATATAACCCCATTTTTTATATTAAAATCGTGATCTGATTTGTTCCGTGTTTTGGGTATGGTTCTAATACCCTGTTGTAATCTTTTCACCTGCGTAGGATATCGAGATAAAAAACTAGAACGTAAGGTTCGATAATGAACTATATCTATGAATTATAACCTGCATTTAGACATAGCCCCTGTGCGGGAGGTACCAGAAGGAGTGGACCGATGTTCCCAATCTTCGAAATTGAACTAAGTTTGGAAGAAATAGTAAGATGGATGAAAATATAATTTTCTGAATCGGATTTGTCCAAAAAAAGATGGGGCCTAAAACAATATATTTCGACGAGGCACATTTTCACCGTGTCAAAGTGTATACACCCTCATTAGCCATAAGGCTGAGGGTATAATTATCCATTAAAAAATTTTTGAAATTTATATTATGGTTTACATAATCGGTTTGTAGAAATGTCGGTATAGGTCCACTTTTTGGTATTTTCCCTATATTTTCATGTCAAGTACCTGCTAGTATATCTATGGTGGATGGTATCCAAATTTCGGCCCGGCCGAACTTAACACTTTTTCACTTTTTTATATTTTCTTTTTCACTACGTCTTCCAGTATGCATTCGGCGTCTGCATATATGACGAAAGCTATACGCTCCTTCTTTCCGTAGTTCTTAAACTTCAATAAAGCTTTGTCTTTCTCCGGAAGTGTACAAACAACACCTCCACAACATTTTTTATGACCATTATATTTGTCTTCATCTGTGAAATGTTGAAGGCAACTATTGCAAATGTGAACATGGGTTTTGTGGCGTGTCAATTGTGATCTTAAAATTCTTAAAGTAAAAGAAAGATAACAAATTATAACCGTATGTTATACTAATATTTATATAAATATATATATTCACCTTGACATATCTTCAATCCATATGTAATGGAATTTGTTGTCATTATACAGCAATATTAAATTTACATGGACATCTTTTTCCTTTTGTCAGGTAATAAGGCCCAACAACATCATTATTTTCAAAGCCAAAAACATTTATGCTGATATCTGCATTCATTTTCTCAAAATGTTTAATCTTTTTCAATGATAGTCCACGGAATCAAGCACTCTCCTAATGCCGCCACTAAACACCATTTAAAACAATATTGATCTTTGTTTTTTATATTTAGGCAACACTTTTTTGAATGCAGTGTAGGAGGTGTTGGTATAAACATTGAACCGCGTGTTAAATTCGCTTTATTCACATGTATGTCCTGTTTGTATATTCTTAATAAAGCCCATCCTGAATCTTTTTCTTGGAATTCTGACATTTTAGTAAGAATTTCCTCAGCGTGGTCGAAAAACTCATCATTCACATCATCTCCAATTGTTAGTAATGTCATTTTAGACATATGATTAAAAATTTGATTGATTGTTTGCAATCGAGAATTTCGAGACGTGGAAGGACCATCATAGTCATTCGTTGGCTTAACATATTCACCTTGCAGTTCCATATTAAATTTAAATGTAGTTTTCTCTGCTATGTTATTATATTGCTTTTAAACGAACTTTTTACAATTTTAATATTTTCATTTAAAACTTCTCGGACAATACTTCGATGTTTTTCACTCCGAACATGAGAACGCATGTTTTGTACCGCGATTTTACAATCACCGCAAAATTGTGTTTGTTCTTCTTTTTGATTTCCACCTGAATTATGCTCTATATTTGCTTCTTGTATATGGCCACTGTTTTTTGGTGATATTTCAATTCATACACATTTCTGAAAAGTTTTTCACAAATTATGCAATGCCTTTTGCAGTGTTTTACGTATTAATTTTTACTTCTAAAGTAAAGACTGCAAATAAAGCAAATCGATGGTGCCATTGTAAAGGAAAAAATGTTATTGATTAATTTTTAATTGACGAGAGATGTGCACGAATCTGTGACTTCTGAAGTACTGATAACCTCAAATTCAAAAATCTTCAAAATATCACAATATTCATTGTTTACATTAATAACAAAGTGCTAAGCTTGGCTACAAAATTCAATCATGTTCAACCACAACATCAAAAAAACTTCTCCCACAACCTCCCACCTCACCCCTAAACAAAATATTCTTCACTATGCAATGGTCTACCAATAAATATCTGCAAACCACAGTCGGGAATAAAATCAAGTGTAAACAAAATGTAAGTACTCAGGGCGCATTACACATACCCACTATGCTGGGCTACAAAACGGCACCCGAAACTTCAGTTGTAAAAGAAGAAAAAAATTCTATATGTTTATATTAAATACAAAATATTATTTGAATTCAATCAGTTTAGAAGAATTTTTGAGGATTTTATTATTTTCCTAGTACGCAAATAAAAAAACATTCAAATTTCTCCATACACAAAGTACTTTATTATTATTATATTTACTTTCAGCTTAAAAAGTAGAATAAAAGAATCTTGGTTCACTTTGTTTTAATTCTAATTTATATAAGCCACTCTCACTCCCATCTCGTACGGGCAATTTTGCAATGGAATATCAGCCATCAGACAACTGTTTCACATATTCATCTCCGAGGGATAGGAATCTGGATGACAAATAGAGAATAGCGTCATCCAATTTTAACACAATTCTGTCACCATATTTAGTATGGGTTCTGAAGGCTCAACTGATATTGTACTCCCTGTTTTCTTGTAGCTCCTTCATACTTATAATTTTTTTATAGTTAAATGAGTT
>NW_026883179.1:0-46857 GCF_032173495.1 Musca vetustissima
TCTGTGAGCGACCAGTCCTGATCTGTTTGGAGTTCTACTGGAAATAGCTTCGCTGGTGAACCTGGTCGAAGGTTTTCGGTAGCACAGGTGTCTGGGGCCCTAGGTCTGTGGATTTAGCCATACAGTGCTATTAGTGAAAATGGTAGTAGTTTCGGCTTCGGAAACGTGCTGAGGCTACTCTGTTGGGGGCCATTCCCGAACTAGCTGGATTGTGGAATAATGCATGGAGGCTACCCATGTAAGATGTTGGTAGTTGCTTTTGCTTTGAATCCCCGATCAGCGATTGTTCCATTGTAGAAAGCCTGCAAATATTAGCTTCAGCTATGAGGCTATAGTCTAGCTTCGCCTGTGAACCTGACCGAAGGTTCAGGCCAGCAGTTAGTATTGGTCTTTCGGGAGCATCGGGCTGCAGGTGGTTAACCCTCAAATCGGCTAGGTGTGGAGTTGCAATCGGATGCCTGACCAGAGAAAGGAAGGAATTTCCGATGGGCTTCGCTCCTCACACAAGAAGAAGATTACGTCCAGATACGTGTGATCGATTAGTACCTGCACTTTGGTGAGGAGGCGTTGATTGACGCTTTGTATTGACTTGTGTTTACAGCACCGTGGGGTAAAACCGCAAGGTAAGTAACCGTACTCCAAACATCTCTGTCTCCTTTCTTTTTGTGTTCGGGACACTTGATAATGAGGTTCCAAGCATTGGGCATGAATTTCTCTAGCCAGATTGTACTAATCAGCTGGTGCATACTCCTGATCAACACCTGCGGATTTATTATTCTTCAGCTGATTAATTGCTATTCTGACTATGCCATGCTATTCTGTATATCACAACATGATCGATTAGATTCCTTTGCTGTTCGATCGGAAGAAAGACAAGTGGCCTTGTGTATATCGGAATGCGTGAATCTGGTGCTGCTAACTACCATGTTATTGCTGCGGAGAAGTCAAGCAGTACCATGTCATGCGCAAATCTTTGCATCTGTGCTTCTATATTATCAGAACAAGAAGCGCTTTCGTCAAGCTGATGGGTAAGTGAACCGGAGTTGGCCTATGCGATGTGTTAGATCGCAACTTTGCTGCTACATAAGGACGGGTGCAATATTTGGCTGCTACAAGAAAATGGTCCGAATCCATATTCGCTCCTCGGATCGATTTGGATGAAATCCTTCAGTCTCTCATAACATAATCGATTAAATTTCTCGTTATTCCATCGGAATACTCGAATTTGGTGCTGCTATCTACCATGTTTTTGCTGTGGTGAAATCAATCAGTTTCATGTCGTGGATAATTCTTTGCCTCTGTACTTCTACATTATCGGGATAAGGAGTGCTTTCGTCAAGCTGATGGGTAAGTGAAGCGGAGTTGGCCTATGATATTTGTTCTATTTGCTACGTCTCTACGTCAAGTTACGGTGATGTGTTAGATTGCAACTTTGCTGCTACATAAGCACGGGTGTTATCTTTGGATGTTACAAGGAAATGGTCCGAATCCATATACGCTCCTCGGATCGATTTGGATGAATTCCCTCAGTCTATTATAACATAATCGATTAAATTTCTTGCTATTCCATCGGAAGAAAGCCAATTGGCCTTGTATATATCGGGATGCTTGAATCTGGTGCTGCTCATTACCATGTTTTTGCTGCGGTGAAATCAATCAGCATCATGTCGTGGATAATTCGTTGCCTCTTTACTTCTACATTATCGGGATAAGGAGTGCTTTCGTCATGCAGTATGTTAGAGGAGCGGAGTAGGCCTCTGCTCTCTATTGGGAATGCAGATTATCGACGTCGAATTTTCGTGAAGTGTTAGATCGCAATTTTGAATGCTACTTTGAAATAGGTGCGAAAGATGGCAACTACTAGGAAATTGTCCGAATTTATATTCCCTCCTCGGATCGATCGAATGTCGCACTGGATAAATGCTGATTTGGCTGTCGCTAAGTCAATCAGCTTCATGTCATTGTTGGTTGTTTCTTTACAGGGACTGCATTTTCCGACGGTGGTGAGAAAGATATGTTCTCTTCTGATTTTAGGATTAAAATCTCCTTGCTTTTCCTGCAGTTTGGAGAGAGTGGGTAATTATTTGCCATTGTGCTTTAATATAATCGGGACAAGGGAAGTATTGTCAAGCAGATGGGTAAATTGAGCGGAGTAGGCTTTTAATATATGTTGCCTTGACCAAGACAGCGGCCATTTGCTGTTTCTAGGCCCTCGTAAAATATGTTTTTGGTGTGCTCAACTTTGTCTTTGGTCGGAGCACGCAAATAAGATTGATGTAGAAGAACTTCGTTTTCCCTCATCCACTGGAGACAATCCGGATACAAGGTCTTTTAATATCCTATTAACCATAAATCCACAGCCAAATATATGTCTCATTTCATGGCAGCTAAAACTGCGCTTTGGCGGATGTAGGAGATTACTTCGGCATAGAATTCTCCTCTGATCAAGTATATATTTCAAAGTTTTTCAAGCGGAATGACAAATGTAATATCCACGTTACCTTATGATGAATGGTGCAGCAATAATCCACGTTATTTTTGAAAGTCTTTCCACTGTCCCCAGCATTTAAGCACCCATTACCACCTAGACAGAGATAGCTGAAGAACAAGAAAACTTAATATTTATATCTAAAACTGTTTTTGCATTAAGAATTTTCCTAAGATATTAAATAATAAAATAAGACGACATAAGAACAAATCTCAATCCTCAAGTAGATTATGGTAAATAGAAGGAGGATAAGGCGTTGAGCAAAATTTGCTCTTCTTCGTCATCTTCTTAGCACTGTTTGCACTTTTCATAAATTTGGTTTCATTTGTCTTTGTTTTTTCGTTCAACAGCTAAAGGACAGGCCATTTGTTGCTATTCATGCGAATGCGAAGCATCTTCTGCTGCTTCTTCCACTTCACTGGTCATTGTTGGCCAACATAGCTGGCGGGTGTTTGAATTCTGTGAAAAATGAAAAAAAACTTAAAGAGAACCAACGGAAAAAACTTTCAATCTAAAAATTATGGAAATTGCTAAAACAAGTGTTGCACATTTCGTCGTGGTAGTCTTCTTCTTCTTATACTTCCCGCTCAAAGTTTTTCTTTGTTTTTCTTGTAGTTTAAGTAACTTCCGTTTGGTGCTGGAGACAAATTCCTAAGAGCTTGAAGACATTTAAAGGCATGGTCCATGTGGACCCATTACTATGGCGTAAAGTTGCCTCTGTTGCCAGAGGTTTTCCTTGTCCCAAAACAGTGTTCACTGTTCATTTGGTGTTGTCCTCTCTGTGGAGAGTGTCTGTGCTTGGGTTATTTGTTGTATGGCCAAAGGCCATATTTTACCTTTGACCCTCTTACTTTTGCTACTTTGTTCGCAGTGACACAAGTGCCGAGTTGATGTTTTTCTGTATGTGTGTGTGTTTGTTCTTTAATGCTGCGAGAAGGACGAACTTTTCGATGAAATTTTGTCTGTGCAACACCTGTTGTCAAGAAGGAAACTTTCAAGACAATACATGTAATATTTGTATTAAATATAATTAACATAAAATTGCCATAAATGTTACAGTTTAAGAGCGAAGAAAATTAGAAACAATTAAAATTGAAACATTGTTAAAATTTCATAGCTCCATATATTTCTGGGAGTATTTTAAAATTTGTATTAGCAAATAAAACTGAATGCTTATACATTGAAAATAAAATGTTACATTTTTACTTCCATATAATGACAATTTGGAATTTTTAACATAAAATCAATAATAGGATTTAAGTTATTTAGAATCTTCTGGAAGTATTTTCTTATTGAAGTGGTAGAAATGTAGTCCTGACAAAGAACATTTTCAACATAAGTCCAAATTTTCACATATACCCGAATTTGTTCTTAGATATTGGTATACCCCAAACGACCATGTTGTCAGATTATTATAGCTTTGTGTGACCCCGAGAGTTTGTAAAGCCGTGAAATATTGGTCTTAGTCCCATCTTTTAGTATATCAATCGTCATATCTCGACTAGCTGCATCGATCTAGACATGTGTGTCCGTCCATCTGGTGACATTTATAGAAATTTTGCAAGTACATCTCGGAATTTTACACAGAGAAAGGGGTCTGACCATGGAATAAGCATGAATGATTTGATGAACATCGGTCAATATTTACTTAAGGGGACCCCCCGTCCCCCGCCCCCCCATTCTCGGGGTCAAAATTTTTTTTGATTTAATTCGAATCTGCACTAATTCAAGAATGTCCCTACAAAATTTTAAGTTAATATCTCAAGAACTCTTGAAGATATAGCCGATCAGCATCAAGTGACGGCTGAAAGGCTTTTCAAACTTTAAACGCGTTTTTCTCTTTTGCGAATGGCGGGCACGATAACTCAAAAACTAATATCCCAATCGATTCCAAATTTGTACACGTTTCTCTGTAAGTGTACTGCTATCGTATGAACTAGGATAAAGCCAATCGGTGAAGATCTTCCTTATTTTTTTAATTTCTTATATTTTTTCAAAGGTCCGGCATTTTGTTAATTTTAGAGCGAAGTCAATAATCCTAGTTCATACGAGAGCCAGACATGTACTCTTTCTAACACCGTTGGAATTTTCGGATTCCGATGTTCCAGTGAGGATCACAAAAAACAACAACAACAAACACTTTTTCTAAATTATTTTTCTTATCTTTTAAATCTTCAAATATATATGTGCAAAGTTACAAACCTTAACAAGCATTGTTATTGATTTACCAGCCCATTGAAAATCTTGAAAAATTAAAATCTAGAATGGGGGGGGGGGGTTCCCTTACGTGCAAAAACGGACAACATTTTTATTCTATGGCATACATATTTACTCCTTAAGGTTGACTTTTAAATTGATACCAATTACATTGTTGTATATACTCGAATGTGGGAGTTATTCGTAAATATTTTTAGGCGCCTACCTATTCTGATATTGTTTAATGTTACCGTTATCACAGTAGGGGTAGGAAATGCAGCGCTGATTGCCAGAAAATTTTGCCTGAGGTTTCGTTTATGGTCAAGGTCGACGCCTATATTTTCGATTATAAACGGATGATATTTCGGGGATGAAATGGACCGAAAACTCCACAATTATACGAGTATTTTCCAAGCGAAAATATGATAATAAACGGTCGATATTTAGTGGATCTAATGATCCAACTTTTTGTGTGTAAAATAACAAAATTGGGAACTTCTGGAGTAATTATTTACTACGGGAAAACATGATTCAAGGAAGATGTCGCTGAGGAGCATTTGACCTCTAATCGGCCAAGAGTGCGTAAATATCGCTAAATCTTACCAAGACTCGGAATATAGATCCGCAGAAACTTAGAGCTCAGTGGTAGCAGTATAGGGTATCACATGGTCGATCCGACCATTATGTCTTTGTGCATATGTTTGTAACAGGCAAAATTACGAAAAATCGGTTCAGATTTAGATATAGCTCCCATATATACCTATATATCTTTCGATTTGCACGAAAATTGGCACAACGTAATGATTTAGGTCTAGAATGATGTGTGTTAAGTTTCGTGAAAATCGGTTCAGATTTTGATATAGCCCTCATATATATTTTCGTCCGATTTAACGTAAATTGTGTACCAAAGCCCCTATATATCCTTCGATTTGCACGAAATATAGCACAACGTAATGATTTAGGTCTAGAATGATGTGTGTTAAGTTTCCCGAAAATCGGTTGAAATTTAGATATAGCTTCCATATATATTTTCCACCGATTTAATGTAAATGGTGTACCAAAGTCACTATATATCTTTCGATTTTCACAAAATTGGGCATGACGTGCTGAGTTAAGTCTTGAATGATGAGTGCTAAGTTTCGTGGAAATAGGTTTAGATTTAGATATAGATCCTTTAGTTGTGTTGGCGGTTTATTTGGGATACCATTTGTATTTTGTTTTTGCAAAATAGTCAGGCTGAATCCCAGAACAATGCCATACATTACCCAACAATAACTAGTTGTTTTTTTATAAAAACAATAAACTGGGATTCAGCCTTACAATTTTGCAAAAACAAGATATAGCTTCTATATATTTTTTCTTCCTTTTTTATGTTCCTATTTTACCACACAATTTTGTACAATGAAGTTAATGTAAATTAATCTCTGGTTAATATAAATTAATCTCTGGGAAGTCTCGTTGAAATATTATCCAAATAATCAACGGGTGTGTGATTGATATTTGCCTTAAATTAGTTTACATAATTTTGCCCCATTGGAAGAAGCAACTCTATATCTGACCAAAAAATGACATGTTTATGTAACCAATTTCATTATATCATCTGCAGAATATATCATATAGTCGGCCCGCCCGAATTTACTACTTTCCTTACTGTTTTGTTTTTTTAGAATAAATGTTCCCACACAATGATCCTGATAAGTTTTATATATATTTATGGTCCTAACCGCATTTTTCAACCTAAATGATTGTAATTTACCTTTTATGTGCCCGGTTTTTTGTATACCCTTCACTAAACAGGGTACAGTACAGGTTACATCTATATGTAGGGTAGAAGCATATCTATATGTTGCGAAAGAGGTGAAGGTTATGGACTGTCAGACTATTGAACTTTCCTTACTGTTTTTTTAATATTTGAGTCATTTATTTTAAAATTCCAAGTTTTTCTTATATTGAGATGTGAAATTATTTGATTTGCTTCAAAAATATTGGTAAGTAGTACTAATTTTGTTTGTGGTTTTATGCTCTTAAACATGATAGAATATATAACATAATATGTTTAGTAAACTTGACTGAAAAACAATCAGAACCTAAAATTTACATAAATCATTTTCAAAATAAACAACTCATTTCAAATACTCAATTTTGAATAAACGGTATTCCTGTTAATTATTTTGATTCATCTTGTATTTAAATGTTACAGCATGGTTGTTGAATCTGCTAATAACAGAATAATTCGTGAAGGTGCAATCACAATAGAACAGGTTTGTATCTATGGTAATATATTTTATGCAAGTAATCGATAACATAATTCTAATGAACACAAACAAATATAAGTAAATTGTTTTCAAATACCCAATATGTCAGAATGCGAATAAATTTTGTACAGAACTCTTAATTTAGTCTGAAATGAATTTAATTACACCAATTGGTTCAATTTTAAGTATAGCTCTCGATTTCATGTGAATTGTGTTTAAAATTCTGTTAAATCGGTTTAGAAATAGATGTAGCTCTCATATGTACTTATGTACAAAGCCACAGAGCTACCCAATTGTAATGTAATTTTCCATAGAGTGTTGAATGACATATATATGGATTGATTAAAATCGGTTCATATATATAAAGATTTACATTCATCCATTAATTCACCTTTAAATAAAACACGAAACAATAACATCTTGTTTAAAACTCATAAATATATATTTCATTTTTTCATTCATTCCATTTGTTTTTTTAATATTTCTAATACTTATAATATAATACTTATTTATGTTGTTGTTGTTTTTTTAATACTTCTTTTTTCTGTTTTGTTAATACATATTCATCATCATTATCATCTTATGGTTGTAAAGTAAATACATATACATAGGTATATAATACATTTATATACTACTATGTTTATGTGTCTGTATGTTAATATGTCATCTTTGTTTTTTTGATGTTATAATTATTATTATTATTTCCTAAACATATAATAATTTTTCACTAGCTTATGCTTGTTGTATTTCTTTTGGGTTTGGGTTTGTATATAGTTTTTCTCATTTAATTCATTTTCATTTTGTAATTTGATTTCAAAATAACTATTTTTTGTATTAGAACAACAAAATTTTTCAACACATTTGCATTTATATTTTTCTTTTCTTTTGATAGATATTTCATTTTTTTGGCCACTTTTATTTGTTTTGCTAAAAGTAATTGTTTTTTTATTTATTTTTCTTTTAATTTTCCTTATCTTTTTTCTCTTGATTTAAATTAATGGTTAATAATTAATTTAGTGTTTATTATAGTTTATAGTAACATTATATTATTTTTTTAAAACAAAATAACACAACATATTGCTTAACGGAAATTGTTTATGATTTATTTTTAGGGTTTTCCTTAATTTTTTTAGTTTTTTAATACTGTTTTGTTAGTTATTAGTTTTTTTTTTTTTTTGCTTTGTAAATATAAATATATATTTGTTGTATAAATATTTTTGTTTTCATTTAAAATCATTTTCCACAATTTGTTATTTTTCTTTTTTTTTAATTTTTTCCTCTAAATAAAAAACACAGAACACTAAGGGGGAGTATTATTTGTTCAACTAAGTATATGTATGTGTTTTTGTTGTAATTGTAGTATAGGTTTTATTGTTAATAGTAGTTAGTGGGATCAAGTTTTAATTAAAAACAAATAGTGTACAGAAAATTGAAATGTTGTATATTAGGTGGGCGATAAGAAATTCTTTATTCGAAATTGCAAAATAAATACTGGAATATACATTTTGAGGTTAACAGCCTGTTTTTGTAAAATACTAAACGAACGAATTCGAGTGACTTATGCCATGTTCTGACGGTCATCCGAACAACGTAGTTCGCTCTCAGAATTACGTACATGAATTAACCCGTTCATACAACACTATTCATAATTCATATCACCAGAGTTTTTAATTCCAAACTTTTTGTTTCTTGTTTTACACCAAAAATATAACATATTTTAGTGAATTACATAGAGATCTAAATAGAAAAATAATTCTCTTTCTTCTGAATATAGTATGAACCCATATCTATTTACTTTTCATTCATGTTTTCCATTTTTTTCTGAAAATGATGTTGTTTTTAATACATTTTTTATTTTCTCAATTCAAATGTCACATACTGTCACATATACAAATTTGGAGAATTTTTTGTTTGAGTTGCCCCACATTTGTTTCTTGTTTTGTACGCTAATTAGAACCAAGGGAAAAGAAATGCATATTGCATTATGTAGAAAACAAAATTTTCATCCTGCTGCATATATAAAAACTATATAATTTTTTACTTTTCATTCATGATTTTCAAGTTTATTGAAAAAGTTTGAAGATTTAATAAATATTTTCAAACTGTCAAAATGAATTTATTTTCGATAAATTCTCTCAATTGTTAGGGATGGGACAAATTTATTGGTTATTCGGAGAGTGATTCGAATTGAACAACGTACAAAAGTCGGTGTTCGCTCAGACAATTTTGTATGGCGAATTAAGTAATTACTTCATAATTAAGGGTCGAACAATGAATGAGAGAGCGAACAACGCTCGTCTGTACATGGCATTACGACCAAACTCCTTGGTTTTGAAAAATATGTCATTTATTTTTGTTTTGAATCAAAAAATATTTGTTTACATAAACAAAGGTTTCAATATGAAAATATTGAATGAACGTCAAGATAAAAATCCATCAATGTAAAAATGAAGCAATAGGACCAAATCAATGTGTTCGATTCATAGGACTTAAGTCCATAATGGAAATGCCATATTCGAAAGTTATAAAAAAACTATATATTAGGTTGGAGAAAAAGAAATCCATTATTTTTCGGCAGACGGCTGTACTGATAGATTTCTCGTAAACAATTTCAGATTTCAGATTGGAAGGTTGACATTTCGCATTTTTGCTGTTTTTTGTTTGGTGCATTCAGTTGTGAGTTACAGGGTGTTAAAAATGGAAGAGAACCCAGAGAAAATTCGGTACATTTACAGTTTTTTTTTACAAAGACGAAAATGCAAGCCAAGCGGCTAAAATTGTGAATGGTGTCTATGGTTCCGATATTGTAATAGCCAATTATGTGAATTTTGGTTTCGCAGATTCCGTTCAGGATTTTTTTTAATGTTAAATATGCACCTCGCACAGGTAGGCCGGTCGTCGAAAATTTCGATAAAATCGGAGAAATGATCGAATTTGCAGTCGCAATGAAACCATTTACACAAAGCTGGATTAAAAAAGAAGCTCGATGTTGGGTTGTCACACAAATTAACAGAAAAAAAGCAGTAAGGAATGTTCAAAAGTCGGTCGGGGCCGACTATATGATACCCTTGGTACATACAAGAGATTCTCATACGTACAATATCTTTTAGATAGAATAGACATGACATCCTTGGAGGACCACTGAAATGGTCCATTTTCATAAAATTGGACGATATATGGGAGCTTTATCCAATCTGAATCGATTTCCACAAAACTTCGTATACATCAATATTTGACTTATTTCAATATGCTGTGAAAAGTTTTGTTTGAATCAGACCAATATTGGGAGTTTGGTGCACCATTTACATAAAATCGGAGGAAACTATATGGGAGCTATATATAAATATGAACCGATTTTTTCCAATGTCAATAGGGTTCATCCTTGGATCACATACGATAAGACTTTGCGGTCGCCAAACCGGGACTAACGGACAGGAAGGTTCTGCTAAGCATTTGGTGGGACTGGAAGGGTAATATTTAGTATGAGTTGCTTCCATATGGCCAAACACTAAATTCTGATCTCTACTGTCAACCACTGGACCGTTTGAAGATAGGAATTGACCAGATATGGCCAATAGGGATAAGTCAATCGACTTTCGACTATCCGATTAATCGACTTTTTGTATTGAAAAGTCTTAAAGTCGACTTTTGATCTATGAGAAAATCGTAAAGTCGACTTTTCAAGATCGACTTTCGATTTTCTTCATAAAGCCCAAATTGCCCAAAAATTACATTTTTCAGAACTTTACTTTATCTTTCATTAATTCATATAAAAAACAAATTTTTAATCAATTTTGCATAATTCGAAAATCGATTTTAAACAGTTTTGACAAAATCGAAAGATCGAAAAGTCAACTTTTTAGTCAAAGGCAAAAAACGGAAAGTATAAAAATCGACTTTTTGGTCAGAGGCAAAAATCGAAAAGCCAAAAAAGTCGACTTTTACGATCGACTACGTATCCCTAATAGCCAACAGGAGTGATGTCGTGTTCCACCAGGACAACGTTAGGCCACACACATCTACAGCGACTCACCAGAAACTTCGGGAGAATGATTGGGAAATTTTAATGCATCCGCCATACAGTTCGGACGTGGCACCAAGCGATTATCATCTTATTTCTTTATAGAATTATGGACCGGTTTAACTGCAATTTAATACATCGCATTGTCATTGCTATTGGACAATTATTGTTTACTTGGTGCACCGTTTATCGGAAATTGGACGGACATTATCTAAATCGGAAATTATATCTAAATCTGAACGAATTTCAACGAAACTAGCACCTGTCATTCTGAACTCAATTGCGCACGCTATGCACATATTCGTACAAATCGAAATATATATAGGAAGTTAGGTGCACCATTTATTTAAAATTGGGCGAAAAATTATGTGGGAGCTATATCTGAGTCTGAACCGATTTCAACACAACTTCACACACATCAATCTAGATTCAATGCAGTAAGATATGCAAAATTTCGTACAAATCAAAAAAATAAAGGGACTTTACATAAAATCGGACCAAAACATATATATATATATATATATATGAGCCCATTTCAACTGAACTTCAGACACATCAATCTAGAATCAATTCAGTACGCTATGCTAAATTTCGTACAAATCTAAAAAAAATATAGGGGTTTTGGTGCATCTAAATTTGAACCGATTTCTAAAGTGAACCGAGATTGATAATTGTTGGTAGGAAGTGTTTCCAGCTGGCCATAAACTAAAATATCAAAGTTAACCAATATTGATAATTTCTAGTAGGGACGTTTTCTACCTGCTGAGAAACAGTGAACACTGTATCAATTCCTTCGGAAAATAGCGACGGAATAAAAATAAAAATTAGGTTCAAAATTGTGACAGTATGTTGGGCAGGCACGAAAGATGATGCCCATATTTTCTGGTAGCCCTCATATAACGGTACCTTCTAATTTTCAGTATTTTGGGGGTTTTGGTCGTATTTTTCCACCGAATTGGCTGTAATTTATTATTTTGAGTTCTTAATAGGTACCAAATCTCCCTACAAAAAATTATAAATATAGGTCCATTTTTCGGGTAGCCACCATATAAGGGCACCCCCAATTTTCGGTATTTATGGGGTTCTTGAGCGCGTTTTTCAGCCGAATTCGCTAAAATTTGGTAGATTGGGTTCTTATTGGGTAATAAATGCCCACATTTATTACCCACAAAAAATTATAAATATAGGTTCACTTTTTCTGGTAGCCCCCATATAACGGTACCTCCCAATTTTCAGTATTTTGGGGGTTTTGATCGTATTTTTCCGCCGTATTAGCTGTAATTTAGTATTTTGAGTTATTAATAGGTACCAAATCTCCCCACAAAAAATTATGAATATAGGTGCATATTTTCGGATAGCCCCCATATAAGGGTACCCCTGATTTTCGGTATTTTAGGGTTCTTGAGCGCGTTTTCAACTGAATTTGCTGCAAATTGGTATTTTGTAGTCGTATATGGTAACAAATCTCTCTACCAAAGATTATTAATATTCGCCCCCTTTTTGGGGTAGTCCCCATATAACCCCTTTTTTATATTAAAATAGTTATCTGATTTGTTCCGCGTTTTGAGTTTCATTCTAAGACTCTATTGTAATCATTTCACCTGCGGAGGATAGCGAGATAAAAAAATTAGAACGTAAGGGTCGATAATGAACTATAGCCGCATTTAGACCTAGCCCCTGTGAGGAGGTTTCAAAAGGAGTGGACCGATATTCCCCATCTTCGAATTTGAATTATCAATTAAAAATTTCTGAAATTTGTATTATGGTTTACATAATCCGTTTTAGACATGTCGGTATAGGTCCACTTTTTGGTATGTTCCCTATATTTTCATTTCTAGTAACTGTCAGTATATCTATGGTGGAGGGTATCCAAAGTTCGGCCCGGCCAAACTTAACGCTTTTTCACTTGTTATATAAATAATTTAGATAAACTTCTATATCCTCAAGTTATTAAGCAAAAATTTCCAGCATAATTTTATGAAATAAAAACATTTAAATTTCTAGAAAATATTAAATTATTGAAATTACTAATCGCCACCGATAATATTTTGTTTATGCGTATTTTGCTTTATATATGAAAAATATTGAATTGGGTAGATAAGAATAGTTGTAGTAAATAAATATTATTATTTTTGTTGTAGTTTCTTTTCTAGTAAATATAAAAGGTGGGTTAAGACTATAGAGTTCACAAAAAGTAGTGAATAGGTTACAAGTTTCATTTCATTTTTGGCTATAATTTCATCATATACATTTTGTAGATATGAATAACAGTTTCGTATTAGTATAGGATTCTCTTAGTTATATGGGTATATATCCATTATTATTATAAAATTTATTTTTATAAAAAATAACATCTACTTGGTTAATACTAAGAGAGACAAGCTCGTGCTGGTATAGTTTTATAGAAAATAAACAATAATAAAATATAAAAGAAATAACAAATATACCGAAATAGTTTATTTTATATTAGAGATAGAATTGACTTTGAATAAAAGTTGTTTATATGTCGTCAAAGTAGGTTCCTTTGAATCTCTATCGAAATTTTGGACTATGAGTCAAATATTTCCAATTTAAAAAATTTTTAAATCACATAATTTTTAGAAAAAAAGAAGAATTTTTCAACATTTAATAAAAATGTCCAAAGATTTCAATATTTTTTTAGAATCAAAGCAAAATTATATAAAATACCCAGAATGACAACAACTCTAAATTTGTCCTTGAAAATAATAATTTTGAAATTAACACCTTTGGCAACAATTTAAATTTTATAAATTACCGTGTTTTTATGTGGTCGCCATAGCAGTAGAGAATATTTTTTAAATCAAAAATTAAAAAAATAAATAAATGTTGGTTAGGAATTTATTTTCCTTAAAGAAATAAATTTCCCAAAATATTTGTTATGCTACTTACATATACATGTATAACTATTATAACTATATTATCTCTTTTTTTAATTTTTTTTAACAGCCACATTAATTATTTTTCATAATAATATAAATAAAAAACAAAAGCTGTAAAAAATAAAAAAACAATTTACAAATAATATAAAACAAAATACTCAATATTATTCATATGTCAATAGTTCTATTTTTTATATTTTTATATCATCTACACATACATATATAACATCAAAGGTACACAGTTTTTTATATTGTTATAGATTTATTTGTTTATACTCTAAATATATAATTTTATTATTTCTTTTTTATTTGGCCTAAAATTTTATTCACTACAGGTTTACAGTTTGTTTGTTTTTCTTCTTTGGTATATATGTAGTTTAAGGGTTTCTTGAGGAAGTTGATTTTTTCGGTCTCTTTTGATGGGTTTTCAAGTTTCAACACAATATTTTGTTAGTAAATATATATGTTTGATTTCATTGTTTTTATTTTGTTGGTTTTTTATATTATAAATAAATATTATTTTTATCTTTTCGGGTATATTTTGTTGTAGTTTGTTATTGTGTTGGGTGGTGGTGGTTGTAGAAGTGTTGTTGTAAATATATATGTAGTTTTTGTATAGTATAGGTACGTATCTAGGACTAAACATTAATAAAAGACAACATTCATCACATTTATATGATTTCCTCGCTTAATTGGTTTTGTATTTATTTTTTATAAATAATTAATAATTTTTAGCTTCATATGCACCTCAACAATATTCAATGTGGAAAGTGGTTAACAAAATTCTAGAGTCATTTGTAAACAAAAATCTAATTTTATTGAAATAAGTATACATTGATATTTTTATCGGTTACTGTATTTAAACTTGGTGTTCAGCCGAACCGATATCTTAAAAAAGCAGACTAATATTGATTATTTGTGGTAGGAAGATTTTCTACTCAATGAGAGGCCAAAATGCTAAATAATAGCCAATTTAGTTTGGAAGATATTGATCATTTTTGGTAAGAAGTTTTGCTACCCAATGAGATGTTAAATACTAAATAATAGCCAATTGGGCTGGGCTGATATTGATAAGAAGTTTTGCTACACTACGAGAATTCCAATTATAGCTAAATTGGCTTTATAAAATACCGAAAAGGGGGCTGGGGAGTCTATCCTAAAATATAGATAATAAAATATAATAATAATAGATTTGATATCCATTGAACAGTGCCAAATTACAGTCAATTCGGTAGTAAAACGTACCAACAATTCCAAAATAAAATAAATATATCCCATTTTAAATACCAATAGCCTAGAAGTAGTAACAATTTATGTGCAAAATTTCAAAGCTCAAATATGCTAATATTTCGGTAGAAGTGTTGTAGGCTCTATGAAAAAACTCCGGAAAATTGTGTCTAGGTATATGTTAACAACACCGACTAGGGCGTTGGAGACTATAGTGAATATACATCCAATTGATATTCAAATGAAGGCTTGCAGGAAGGACGACACAGGGGAATAGAAACCAAGGAACGGGCATTTCACTATAAATGTCATAACCTTTAAAACAGTTTAATCCAAATCTCTATTCGAGTACATAGAACCCATAAACACGTTTTATCAACGCGGTCTTTTTTGTGAATCCCCAATATAACGCTACGTCCCTAATTTATTTGTATTTTGGAAGCTACAACCAAATTAGCAATAATTTTAATCTCTCTACCAGAAATTATCACTATTGGCCCAAGTTTCCGGGTAGCCCAATTGTTCCATGTTTTGGGCATGATCGGGCATGTTTTTCAACAAAATACGCTCTAATTTGACTTATCAAATTCTTATGGGCTGTCAAACCATCCTATCAAAAATTATCAATGTCAGTTTACGGTTTCTATAGCTCCTGTTGAAAGGTATTTTGAAAACTTTAGTCGCATTTTCCAACCGATGGGACTGTAACATGGTACAAAGGGATCTGAAAGGCTGACTTATACACAAATATTGCGTGTACATATACGTTGAAGTTTGGATATAACCCCATCAAAAGTTCCGCTTCTATAATAAATAAATTAACCTCATGGAAGCAATCTTGGAACAAATTTCTGTTCACAGATTTAATGCAACTATCCTAAATAGGATATACACAAAATTTGACATCGCTACATCATAAATGCAAAATCGTTCTAAATTATTCTCTATATTCATTTTTACAAGAAAAAACAATTTGAATACGAAGTGATTTAAAAAAATTGGACTGTATTCACAAATTAGTACTGTACACAAATTTACCATTTTCTCTATATTAAAAAGCTTAAAACTTTACCAAAATTTTGAATTTTTTATGGGTCGATTACGGATGCCAATCAGAGTTTAGTTGCGCTGCCAGTTGCCAAATTTGCATTATGGATGGCAACTGTTTTCAACTTCAGTTGCTTCAAACAGAATTTTTCGGCAACCATTTATTTCTGGTTGCTGTTTATAATAACTGAACTTTGTAGGCTTCCCATAATGGTTAATATTACTACAAAAGAACAATTTGAGGTCCTTATTGCCCGGATGGAAGCTCACCCAAATGTAGCACGCGGCGTGAGGACTTTTGGTCAAACCAAAAAATCTGAAATGGCCTTCCACACATCATCGATAGTGGCTTATCGATGATGTGTGGAAGGCCATTTCAGAAGACCTTAACTGCTATGGCATTCCAAATGAATGGCTGAAAGTGGCGAACATCTTCTTTTGGGTCCATGATATGTACGTGTGTATCATCAATACATCCGACAACACTCTGGAACTTAGCTTTCGATTAAAAAAGTTTATTCTTCCCTTTTTCCTCCTCCGTTAATTTGGATATAATCAAAATTTTACACAGTTTTTCCTCTATTAGCCGGATAACTTCGGCGAAAACCACCGACATTGTCGGTTGAGCCAAGCCAAGGTTGAAGTCATTTTGAAAACTTTCCTCCACAAGAAACATCAGAGCTGCACACATTTTTAAGAGAGGAGGAATTGCTGTTGAAAATACGAAATATACGCCTTCAAGCTAATATGAGCAGTTGACTGAACATTTCTCTAAACGTCAGCATCTACTCACAGAACTGATGGTAGTTCTAATAGATTTATCTCTTAAATGCCTTCTAATAAAAAATAGTTCCACTGAACTTATCATCACATATAATTAGCTTTTCTGATATATTTTATTCTTTTTTTTTACAATATTTCTAGTTGTAGAAATGTCAAAACAGTACTATCGACAGCAACTGAGAAAAGTTGCTATTCATAATGTTAAGTTTTATTTCAATTGCGTTGCCAGTTGAACTCGCAACTGGAGTTTGGTTGCTTTCCATAATCGACCCATCAATTTTCCTTTTGATATATATTCCTTTATATATATGTTGACTGTAGGCAACTTTGGGCCACTAAGGGTTAAAAGTCCCATTTAAGTTTTCCAACTGGAGTATCTGTCATTTGGATTTGTTGTGAGTATGAACCTACTATCACATGACACCATAACATAGACACCATATATATGTCCCGAATGCTATTCACGTGGTTGAGGATACAAAAAGTACGATCCGGCCAACTTTACGATATTTTCACTTGCTTTAACGAAGAACTCTCCTCGGATTTGGCTCGCTGCATAGATCTACGATTCATCCGTCAATAAAAATATTATAAACAAATTATATGTCAAGAAATATAATAAAATTACGATTTCTTTGAGGTTGCTGAATTTTTTGAAGAACATGTTTTGACCCGCACCTCCCCATATACACTATTTTGTAAATTTTTCCAACCAAGGGCTGTAATTTCAGAAACATTGTTTTGATATAGCCCAACTATAGAAGTTCCACCCATGTTTTGCCATAGATTGCATATAATGGTATCGCCTCATTTTTGTTATTCAAAAGTGTTTAGCAGTATTTCCACACCGAGGTGTCTGTATATTGGCATTCCGCGTTCAGGGCTGATCTCTGAAGAAAATGTTTCATATTGGTAGCCTCAAGGTAAGGGTTCAGTATTTTGAAAAATGTTTTACCCACATTTCTGTTTCATTTCGGGTTCTTGAATGGTGTGAAATATCTTTGCAGAAACTATTTAAATAGTTTTGTATATTGAAGCTCCCATCTCATTTTTACAACCTGAATGTCAGTAAAAACAACTTTGTAGCAAGCATTTTACGGAGACATAGTCCCCAAATTGGGTCCGGCCAAAATTGATAATAGTTCCATCCCAGATCCTAAAAAAAGCTACCAATTTTACAAGTTTAGCTACTTTTTACTCAAAACCCGTTGCTGAACCCACAAAACTGGTAAAACATTTTACCGGATTTAAGAGAAAACAAAACAAAAATGCGTTCTCTTTGTAAACTTTTTACTTGAAAAATTTGTTCGAATAAAAATGTTAAAAAGGAATGACAACTTCTGATTGGCTGTTATGTTGATTTTGAAGTATTGCCATCTAATTTTTACTATATTTGCGTTTCCGAACTTTTAAAATTATTTTCTACTTTGAGAGCGATTTTGAAATGTTTCCCTTTTACTAGCTTTACTGAAATAGTACTGGAACAGACCAAGTATGTGTTATGTTAATCATTGCAAATATTTACAAAATAATTTCTAGGTATTAAATTAAATCAATAACAAAAATCAATTTAAATTTACAACCAGTGAGCGGAGCAGTATAGTCGGACGGGGCCGACCATACGATACCCTACACAACTACCACGGAACTCTAATTTCGTGATATTTGCATCCTCTTGCCCGATTATAGGTCAACAGCAAATCTTCTTTACACTAACATATATTCCGATTATTACTAATATTCAGTAAAGCACTTTTTCAGTCCACTTCATCCCAAAATTATTATCTGATCATAACAGAAATTTATAGGCGTTGTCCTTGACCACAACTGGAATCTCATGGAAAATTTCAAAGCGATCAGCGCTATAGTTCCGCCCTCTAGTGTGATAATGAGTTACTAAATAATATCTCAGTACGTAAGCACCTGTAAATATTTAAGTGTATCTTCCACATCTGAGTACATACGGCAATATATCCATACTCTTCTTGGATATACTATCTACTTCTCGGCTCTACTTAAATGTTAGTCTAGGACCAATATTTCGTTCGCGGTATAAACAGCAGATGGACGCGTTAAAATTTTGCGAGAGAACAATACGCTTATTTCGCCATAATCTCATTTCCACATTCAGGCATTGAGTCGGCTTAGTTAAGAATTTATGATCGATTTTCATTAAAAAGTTCAATTAATGTAGTAATAGAAACATGAAGGACCTGAATATAGCTTTTACAAGTAAAAACTATGTTAAGTTCGGCCGGGCCGACACAATTTAACCTTTTTTACCTTCCATTATGAGGATGGCAATCAATATATCTAAATTTAATGAAGGCTCCTACAAGGAAACTCATATTATGATATTGAACATACCGAAAAATAGGTGAGAAAAAGATGATTGAAATTCCCAAAATACCTAATATTGGGGCTACCTTAATAAAACGAAGATAAATAAGAAACTTTTTTGGTATTGACAGCCAATGAGAATACAAAATACCAAATTACAGCCAAGATTAAAAAAGTGTCCAAAATCCCCAAAATACCAAATATTGGAGGTACCGTTATTTGGGGGCTGCCCGAAAATTGGATTAATATTAATAATTTTTGGTACGGATAAGTGTTTTTCAATGAGAACCCAAATTCTAGCTAATTCGATTGGAACACGTGTCCAAAATCCCCAAAATAACGAATATTGGGGTTTACCGTATATTTAGGTGTTGCAAACGGAATGACAAATGTAATATACACTCCATCTTATGGCGGAGGGTATAAATATGGAATGAGATTAATTATCACCAGAGTTAACCTCTTAACCAGTCGAATATATGCCTCTGCGTCTATAGCGGTCATAAAACAAAAATGATATCCAAAACAATTCTATTTTTCATTAGAATGCAAATTATCCTTTTTTATCTTGTTTGACGAATGCGCCACCTACAGCTGAATAATGAATTTGGTATGCATATTTTGAAAAGTAGTGTTGAAAATATTATGAAATGTTGAAAAATCTGCTTGTTGGTTGGAATACATAGTAAATTCTTAATTTTTTAATGATTGTACGAATACGGTTTTTGCATACTGTAGATCGAATATTTAATCCGGTCCAATTTCATGCCAATGAGCCTCCAAAGAGGTTTTGGTTTAAATCGGTGTATTACCGTAGGTTACAATAGGTCTGTTCCCGTACTGCAAGAATCTACTAGATTTTACTATTTTCTTCGATAACATAAGGAAAAATTTGTTATCGTAGTAGTAGACCAAATAAGAATGTAGGGGAGACTGGGGCACCTTCGGCACTTTTTTTTAGAGCTCTATATCTCAGTACTTATTCAACATATATAACAACTTTATGGCTGATTGCTGTCCTCTGACACTTAATTATAAAAAATAGTACCAAAAAGATATAAAAAAATAGTATTAGTTAAAAAATTTTACAGTTTTTTAAAAAAAGTCAAATTCGCCGAATGTGCCCCAACCCGGGGTAGCTTCGGCATTTGATGGGGCACATTCGGCACCATAGTCATAGCCGGGTAATTGTCATCGCTATCAGTCTGGTTGAAATTCTAAAGGCTCTATTACGTTTTAATACGCCACACAATGTTTGAATTATATGGCTTTATTTTCGAGCGGCGGACGTTTACATCTCAAGGTCGCACACACCATCAGAAATAGGGGTTTTCTATCGCATTTTCGTCAATACAAGCACGTTTGATCTTATATATGCAATTTCGAACCATATTAAAGGATTAGTTTTAAAAACAAACTCAAAAACCTTTTACGGAAATAATATTGCACAATCTGTATATGGCCGAATGTGCCCCACTTTGAAATGCCGAATGTACCCCGAATGTACTTTTTATAGTTTTTTTCATTTTTTTCGATCAGATTTGTAAAAAGATTATATTTTTAAATATTTTTATAATAATACACATCGTAGTTAACCACTTTTTAATAATATTGTCTTAAAAATTTTAAAAGTTTTATACACGAAATACTTACGAAATGGAATTGAAATATTATAGAAACATCTATAAAAATACAAAAACCTATGTATCTAAATAAGCTTATTAGCTAGAAATTTCAAACTTTGTGTCAGTTATTTATTTCGATATTCGATACCTATGTATCGAAACTAGTGATGTACGGTGAGAACTTCATATCGAAAACGCGATTGCCGAAGGTGCCCCGATGCCGAAGGTGCCCCAGTCTCCCCTATATATCCAAAGTGGTGTAATGTATCCTATAGTCGGTCCGATCGGCTATGCCAGAATTATATAATAGCCCTGGTATACGTAGTGCTAAACTCCCAAAGAAAATATTATTTTTGTTGGAAGCATCTTTAAAAAATTCACGATTTAGCTTAAATATTTTTAAAAATGCCATTTAATCATTTAGTAATTTAGAATGGTTTCCAGAATAGGTTAACACACTTTCCACATTAATTTTTTGATAGTTAATAATTTTCTTTTATACATAACTAATCAACAAACACATTCTACAAATCATGCAAAATACATACATACGATGATTTCATATTATTCTTAATAACAAACAAATGATAAACATTTTCATTAAAAAATTGAACAAAATATCACAATACGTTTAAAAATTATTATTCCTTTAACAAGGATTTGGGGAAAACAAATTTATAGTTTTTATAATTTTATATCTAAGTTTTATTTTTTATACTATGGCACTAACTATAGCTACAACACATATAAAACATATAAATATATATATCATATATTTGATTTATTATTTTAATATTATTTATTTTATATCAATTATTATTTTTTATTTATATTATTATTATTAATCTGGGATAATTTTGGCATCATTGAATGTATTACACTTATAAAAATAATACTTTTATTTAATTTCATTTAATACTGTTTTCTATAATTTGATTTAACGGCCAGTCGCATGATGGTAAACGAAATTCTTCGTTAACCTTTGGAGGACCGGCCAATTTGTTAATATATTACTTATAATGATTTATTTTTAATCGCTATATTTTTTGTTTTTAAACTTAACATAATTTTTTTATTTTTAATTATTTTCTTCTTCTTATATTCTCTAAAGGTTATTATGGAAGTTTATCTAGCCTTTGTTTCGTTATAGATTTTTTCTCTGTTTATTCTATTCTGCAGAAACATTTTTTGTTTGGTTTCTTCTTTGTTTATACTTTCTAGGTACTTTTGATTTACTAGGCTTTTGTATTAGTTTTACTTTTTCATTTGTTTCGATATTGTTTAACTATGCTTTTTTCTTAGCTATTGTAAATATAATTTAATAATTTTATGTGTTTTTACTTTATCAATAATAGTAACAAAAAATATTGTTTGTGGTAACAAAAATAATTGTTAACATTATTCTCTCAATCCCTGACTTCTCGTATATTGTTGCCGGTTTTTTGTTGTAACTATATATTTCGGTATTTGATTTCCAATTCCAAACCTTTGGCGGTACAAAACAGTTAGGTTATAAAAAATAGTAAAAAAACGTAGTCTTTGTTTCCAAGGAAGTCAAGTCACAAGTATTAAGTGTTTTTTGTTTATAAACTGTGCGGAATAGTTTCGAAATTTTGCAACAGGAATCCTATTTTTTAATTTATCCAAAGTCGTCTCACAATCCTCTCCTCACATACAAAGGAAGCTCTCAGTATTTCCAACCAAGTGTCACAATTATCTTCCTATTTTACATCTTCTATAAAAATTTTAATCTTACTACTATTTTTTTATTTGAGTAAAAATGTGTATTTATTTTATTACTCATCATAAAATTTCTCAAAATTGATTTTATAAATATTTTCTAAAAATTTGTATTCTCTAAAAAACGTGTTTTAACAATCTATTAGAAATTTTAGTGTACCGCTCTTCTTAGCACAATCCCATGTCCGATTCTTTTTGTAATTTGTTTTAGGTTAAACTGAGTTGCCATATCTATTCTATTTTAAGTAACATAGTTGCATATTAGGTAATGTTGTTTTAGTTTTTTTATAAACACTTTGTATATAAAAATTATTAATTTGACATTTTAAACTAAATCTTATTTATACTTAAACTTATTTTAAATTTATTGTTAAAAACTTAGTGCTTCAAGGAATCTAGAGGGATTGGGGAGGTCGGTTATTAAGCTTGTACATAATAATTTGGGAAGTACGCTTTATACACTCCACAAGTCCATGCCATACCATGTCAAATTTTTGGTAGATTTTATAAACAATGAAACCCCCAATCGTTTCCAAAGTCGCTAAAATATCGAACAATAAGGGTGCAGTAATATGGAGCCTCCCGTATCCTGTGTCAATTTTTAGTATGCTATTATTCTACCCAATGTTATTATATTCTACCAAATGGGAAACCAAAATATAGAGTTGGGCTTCCTAATTACTAACGCTTTACTTTATTTTTCGGTTCGAAACGCAAAAGGAAGTAGGTCATTCATTCAGTTCTATAGTTCCTTTTAGTTCAACTGTTAGATGAACGATTGAGTCAAAAGTTGCCAGATGGAAAAAAAATTAACCTAGTACCGATCGTTTCTGATACGGAATAGTTTCCTAGGCAACGCTTGTTCCGGTACAACACAGCTCTAAAAAATACTAAATTAAAGCTAACAAACTTCTGAAAATACCGAAATTTCGGAGGACAAATATTGATAATTTTTGATAACAGACGAACAGACATGCGTAAATTGTCCTAAAATTTTATTCTAATAAAGAATTCAAATTAAATATGCACTCCACCTTATGGGGAATCAGCCTTCGTGAAAGGACTGGATTATTGCTTCTAAAAGAATACCGTTCATGTATGCTTGGTAGGCCTGATTATCTAGGAGGGATGATTCCGTCGAAAGCACTCAGGAAGGAACTGCATTGACAACATCATGTTGCCTTGCAAGTGTGCCTGAAAAATTACTTCTAAACAATATAACAATGACATAATTAGGGCATGTATAAGTCTCTTCTTTTCATGGTAGGGTAAAAATAAGTCTGTATTTTATATTGCCTTAAGGCATAGTTCGTATCAGCAACTACCATATCAATGTGTAAATCAAGAGATAACTTGTCATAAAATATTACTCCCAAACACACCATATTATGTACAAATGATATATTCACTTCTTTATACTTTAACTGCAGATTGGGTATATCCCTATAGATTGAACTAGAAAACAACATTGCTGTAGTTTTAGACGGGTTTACGTGAAGTCAGGAAGTACAATTTTTAATTACAATAGATTGATGGATCTATAATCACCTGAAAATAGTAATTGCACGTTATCAGCATAAGTGTAAGGAATCACCAATTCTCCCACCACATGTACAAGTCATTTTAAAATCTTATCTTCTAGTTCTATCTGTTAAACCTGCTAGTAACATAGATGGGTTTCTGCCTTTTCGAAATCCAAACTGACAATCACTTTACATTGACTTTTCAATGTATGCCATTATTGATCTCGTAAAATATATTCGACGACTTTAGACAAACCCGGAAGTAAAACAATCGGTCTATATTTAAAACCACGACCTGCGTTGTTTTTCTTCCTAATAGGGTGATTTTTGCTGTCTTCCAACCGCTTGGAAAGGTGGAGATTGATATTATGGAATTGTTGGGATATAAAACAAATCTTGAAGTATATTTCTATAACATTATGGAGATTCCGATCGGTCCCAATGTTTTGTATGCCACAGCGCTTAATAGTTCATTTAAATGAGCGTTTTTTTATAGATCAGTTCTTTCGATTGAACTAGTTCCTTCATCTAGTTCATAGTTCACTATTCAGATCACCATTCATATGGTCCACAGTTTGAGCATAGACAATTCCACCTTTGTTGTACACTTTGTTAAATACTTCGTTCAGTTAATAAAATGAACTTCATACACAGCTCTTTTAAGAGAATCGTTCAATTGAACTTAACAACTCTGCGGCGGGAATAGGTTCTGTCAATCGGCTCTTGTTCACAATGCATTCTGGTAAAATTCTCGCTTGGTTTCTTGTTCCTCTGCGAGAAGATAAAATAGCAGAGACAGATGTGTAATATAGCATTTACGAATTTTTACAGAAAAAAATTACATCAGTATCATAGCCAGATATATACACATAATCTATTATTATATGATATATTATGTGAAGAAGGAACACGTGAATACCGCGGAACATGCTCATAGACGCCAGAATCCATTCCGAGAAAGAACAACTATGGAACACAGCATTACACTTATTAATAGAGAATATTAATCCTGGTACTTGAAAGTAGAACAGTCAAAAGTGTACCTCATGAAAACGTTCTTATTGCTCCAGGAAAAGTTCGCCGACCAATAAATATGATAATTTTCTCTGATTCTGAAGAATTAGCCATTGTCTCTATATATTGCTGCAAGAAAAAAGCGTTCCTGTACGGAAACTTATTTAAAAATCGATCCGGACTCTATGGTAGATGAAATACTGAATCATTATCTTCATAAAAACAGTTGACAACATCGGTATATCCAAGGATTGGGTTTCAAATTTATCATTCTCTGAAAAATCTCGATTGATTCGAAATGATCCAACAACAACAAAACAACTCTTAACCGAAACCGACGGATGATATCCTCCTTTTATTAACTATATCTTGTAATAATTAGCCATAGGTCTATATTACGAGGGATGATATTCTCCCTTAATTATCTATAACTTGTAATAATGTCCCATAGGGTATGAAGCCTTAGTTGAAAAAGCCCAGAAACTAGTTCCGATTACACTTCGCTAGATTTCAATAAGTCTTTAAAAAATCCCCAAAAATTGTGTATGCAAGCTAAATAGCACTACCTCCTCCTAATCCTCTTTGTTCCATGACAGCACTTATTTTGTTGTGATAACTTGAGTAGACACCATTCAATTCGAATTAAATAATTTGATTTTTACAGAACACTATTTTTATAAGGGAATATTAGGGGGGTAGAACATTATACTTAACACTACTTGGTAGATTTGGCTGCCGAGGTGGCAACACTTGTGGCTGTGGCGCTATTTGTAGTTGAAGTTTTGGTTGTCGCTGCTGTAGTGCTGGTGGTGGTTGATGGCTTTGCTGATGTGGTTGAAGCAGTGCTTGTGGTTGTTGATTTTGGCGCTGTTGTGGAACTTGTGGTTGTTGTTTTAGCTGTTGTTGTGGGTGTCTTTGCTGTGATTTGAGATTTTGTGGTTTTGGGAACAGTTGCCGCTGGTGTCGTTTTGGTTATTGCAGTTGTGGCAGGTGTTGTAGATATGCCACCACTTGCCGCTGTGGTGGTGGTAACATTTGTGGTTGTTGATTTTGTTAGGGTTGTAGAAAATGTTGTTGGCTTTTGTATTGTGGTTGTGGAAATGGGTTTATCATTGGATGTTACCACAGATGTTTTGGCAATTTTCGTAGGTGCTGGCTTGGTAACAGCAGCTGCAGTAGCTGAAGTGGTGATGCTGGCTGTGGTCGCGTGAGATATCGTTGCTTTTGCTGAAGTTTGTGGTGTTGTAGTTGTGGCAGCTATTGGCTTGGTGGATGATATTTTATCCGAAACTGTGCTAGCGGATTTTTGTGTTGCTGGTTGTGTCTGCGAAACGGTAACGGAGGAACTGGCCTTGCTACTGGATGTTGCCGGGGTTGTGGAAGAAACGGACGATGTTGTTGTGGTTGCTTGCGATGTTTTGGTGACAGATGGCGTTGCTGTTACTACTTGAGGTTTTGTGGTACCACCTACTGATGCTGATGATTTTGTAGCATTAGCTGTGGTTGGGGTAGTTGCTGTCTTACCTTGGCTAGTGGTGGTGGTGGAGGAAGTAGTTGTTTTACTTGCTAATGTAGAAACAACTTTTGTAGATGTCGCTGCTGTAGTTGTAGATAAGGTAGAGGATGATTTTCCAGTTTCCACATTTGTTGATGGACTTTTTCCAGTCGCCGTTTTTGACGAAGTTGTGGGGGTTACAACTTTACTTGCAGTTGAAGATGATGCCAATGGGACCGGTGTTTTCGTAGAGTCAACTAATGTAGTAGGCCGACCACTGCTAGTGGATACTACCATTGTTGATTTTAATGCTGTGGCCGCTGATGTAACATCCTGACCTAATGTGACCTTTGGCGTTGCTGCACTTGTCACTAACTTATTATTACTCACCCCAACACCTCCTGTTGTGACCTGTTGTTGGCTTGTAGCTAATGTAGCTGGTATTGTAGTTGGTGTAGTGGTAGTGGTGGTGGAAGTTTTCGTAGTTTTAATGGCAGCACTTTTATTAGTTGGATCACTAGGTTTAGCCCCGACAACGGTCGCTTGCAGGGGTTTGGTTACACAATTAGCCACAGCCGCTGATTTTGTTGTCGTTGTAAGGCTTAGATCGGTTGTAGATACAACCTGAGTTTGAATTTTGCTACCACCACCGGGATCGGTTTTGACCACTGTCGGCTTTGTTATCGTCGCAGCCGCCGATGTTATTGGTTTAGCTGCAGTTGTTGTCACGCTGGTTGTGGCAATGCCGATAGAGGCCACTGGTTTTGTGGTTGTTGTTGTCACCGTGGGCACCATGGTCACAGCAAAGGATGTGGTTGACGTGGCCACCATACCACCATTGATCACATGTGTGACCATCGTTGTTGTTGTACTGCCACCAGTAGACGATTTTGTATTAACGATATCGGTTATCGTTGGCTTGGCAGTTGTTGTGGCAAATGTGGTTAAGGTCTTAAGCTCGCGACCACTATCAGCTGTGCCGGCTACCACCAGTTTGGCTGCAGTGCTCGTTGTTGTTGTTGGTATTAAGATTTTCGATTGTGTTGTTATCGATGTTGCCACCGTTGTGGGCAATACTATTGTGGCAGTTACTTTGGTTATTTTATCGCTAATCGTTTCGGTGGCCAGCGGTGTGGTCTTTTCATTGAGGAAAGACACCACACTGTCGTTGGCCCGTAATTCAGCCTGTATCAAAGGCTGTTTGCTGGGACTGATTTCAGGTGGTGGTTTACCGCCACCACCAACACCTCCGCTATCTGAGGGTTTAGCTGACTTTGATTTTAATATGCTGGGTCCAGGTTGACAGGTATTGGCTGGGGCGGTTTTAATAGCCACCATTGGACCGGTATCCGGTTTCTAAAACAAAAACAATAATACATTATTAGATATTTAATAAAGTCCATTAGAATATCACTTACACTTCCATTTGCCTCCTTGCTTCGCTCATTTTTGCCATTGACACTCGATGTCGCCGTGGTCATAGTAATAGCACCGGCATCAGTCATTTGCTTGGGGGCAAATGTCGAAGTTGATGCCATAGCTCGCTCTCAGAGCTGCATTGCTTCTTTTTGACTACCAATACCAATGCTAGTACCATCACCACCAGCTCCACGATTACTGCCAGCACCAAATGTGGTACCATTGTCTTCAAAGGGTAACACCTCTGGCATAGCTCCTTCCATCAGACTGGCTGTATTTTCATTTTGATAACGATCTGGATATAAGCAGGGTCGTCCAGCAGGACCCCATTCCTCTGTTGGCTTTAACAAGAACACAATACGATCTTTGATACCCAAATGTTCGGGTCCATTGTAGATTTGTTTAAAGGCTACCAAAAATATGACCAACACTGGTAGCAGACCAATAACCCACCCAACAGCATCAGCCCACAATGGGTAGACGTATTGTCCATATGAGGCTGGCTTATATTCAACCCAATTGAAGAACAGGATGAACTGGAAAATGGAGGAAGATAAAATTATAAAATGTTGTTTAATACATTCCCCACTAATAAATAGTTGTTTTTTTTTTATAAAAACAACAAACTGGGATTCAGCCTGACTATTTTGCAAAAACAAAATACAAATGGTATCCCAAATAAACCGCCAACACTACTGAAGTTGTAGACGCAGGCACGGTTGAACTGTTTGGTTTGTTGCTGTATACTAGCAACACCAACAAAGTCGTTGTGTGCATTTGTCGCGATGTGACAACACACAACAGTGGGAAAGGTGTGGTATTGTTTGTAAATGCCTTGTTAACCTCGAAGTGAGGCTCCAGCGAAATTCTCATGCAGTTTATGTCGTTGGTCAGCTAAGTACTTCGCTTTGTTACAAGAGATATTTTGGTATGAAAGGTTTTTTGTATAGAAGCAATAGCTTCTGGGGAGAATATCCCAACAAAAAACTAAGGGAACTGATGAGGATCAGTGGCGTGATCCGAAACTATAGTCTTCCCTGCCTTACCCCTCGGCAAACAATGCCATACATTCCCCACTAATAAATAGTTGTTTTTTTTTTTTTTTTTATAAAAACAACAAACTGGGATTCAGCCTGACTATTTTGCAAAAACAAAATACAAATGGTATCCCAAATAAACCGCCAACACTATTGTTTAATGAGGGTAAAAATATATTCAGAAGTCAATACGTATAGTCTTTTGTAGGGTATTGTCAATTTCTTATAGGGTGGTAAATACTATGATTGTAAAACTTATTTGATACAATCAGTAAACCTGGCGACCAATATTGTAGAAGAAGTGTGCAAGGACTATGCCCACAAAAAGATTAAGAAGCTATCTGGAACTAAATGCTACAATTATCCAGAATGAACGGGAAAAATAGAATGTTACAATAGTTGGGTGCCCCTAAAGAAAATCGGGTCCTCAACTCCACTTCCTTAGACGCAGCAGCAAGAATGGTCCCCGAGGAGCAATCCGCTAAACCTGTGACTATCTTCTCGCTCCGAAGTCAAAGAAGGCTGTCCAGAGAATCCATTAACAGAGGGCGACAAGGTCAGTCACAGAATCATCGACATAGCCTGGAAATATAGGTAATAGGAATATCCGGGTAATATGCAGCAAACACTCGTCCGAAGCCGCGATTTTACCAAAAGTAAGCCCAGTGAAGTGAGCAAGGACTATGCCTGCAAGAAAACAAAGAAACTGCTATCTGGAATCAACGGCTAAAATTCTCCAGAATTAACCGAAAAAATAGAATCGTATAATAGATGGGTGTCCCTAAAGAACATTTTGACCTTAACTCCACTTCCTCAAACGCAATGGCGAGAATGCCCCGGAAAAACAGAATGTGCAGATCTTCCCGCTCCAAAGTCAAAGAAGACTGTCCCAAGAATACATTATTTGAGGCCGACAAAGTTGCCTCAGGACCAAGAGTACAAGCACATAATCTTCATTATAGCCTGAAAATCGTAAAAGGCACATCCGGGTAATATGAAGACAACGACAATCGGGAGAAAAAGAAGAAAGAACAAGAAAAACGTGAGCCTAAACAAATCGAGATGTACTGGAGTCAGAATGAAGTCCGAACATTTTATCAAGAACTAAAACACAGAACCGAATAATACCCCAGAACCAATAAGAGATGTCGGTATTGAGTGTATACTATCTAGCCAAGATGAGATCAGCATATCAATTAAACAGCTGAAGAATAATAAAGCAGCAGGTGCCGATGGATTACCAGCCGCACTATTCAAGGCCGGTGGTTAGGAGCTGTTCATGAGGATGCACCAAGTGTTTAGTACAATATGACTTGAGGAATGCATGTCCAATGGTTAGTACCTCAGAATCCTGTGTCCCATACACAAAAAAGGAGATAAGACTATAGGTGCCAACTACAGAGGAATTAGCCTCCTTCCCATCAAATATAAAGTGTTAAGCAGGGTGCTGTGTGAACGACTGAATGCGGTTTCAGACCTGACAAATACTACCACTATAAGAGAGATATTCACACAGCGAGGTGTTCAACGCCTTGTCTGCGTTCTACCTTCTTGCAAAATTCATACGGCTATGCAGGATAACTTTAACTGGCACAAGGTCAGCATTTGAAGTCAGAAAGGACCTCTTGGAGGCCGTCAATACTGAAGAAGGATTCAGAAAATGTGACAGTTTGTCGTGTGACATCCATTTAACATGCTGCTGGAAAAGGTCAAACGAGATGCCAATGTAAACTCGCATACGCCGATGACATCGATATAATGACATTGAATGAATTGAGAAGGAGACTGCCAAAGCCGGACTGGCAGTAAACGGCTAAAAGACCAAGCTGATGATATCAACGCGCAAGACGTCCAGTAGACTCGGATCAACTGCGTAACTTGAGAACTACAGCTTCGAGGTAGTCAAGGATTTTATATACTTCGCTACCGCCTTTAATAAAACTAATGACATCCGTTTTAAAATCCGGAGAAGTATAGTGTTGGCCAACAGATGTTACTATGGTCTGAGTAAGCAATTCAAAAACAAAGCCACCACTCGCTGACCCAAGTCATACTCTACAAGACGCTGCTTCAGATCAATACACCAGCACGGGTAGTAGCTGGTGTATGGATCTAAAGCATGGGTAGTTGCGCAACCAGTTGAGCCAGCTCTTGGAGTGTTTGAGAGAAAAATTCTCCGAAAGATCTTTGGGCCGATCTGCCTCGACGGTAAATATCCCTGTCGAATGAACCATGAGTTGTACAGCGTATTCTAGGACATCGATATAGTCAGGCGTATCGAGCTGCAGAGACTACGGTGGCTAGGTCATGACTTATGGGACAAATGTTCGGTCTCAAGTCAGTTTTCTGTTGGTCCTAAGGGAAACCATGACCATCTATCCACTTTATCATATGCGGCGAGGAAAAAAGGTCTTCGGGTCGAGGACGATTGAAATTCACATACAACTAGAAGCAAGCAGTACTTCCTCGTGTGAGAATTGATGTAAGCTTGTGAGGAAGAAAGACTTTCCACGGTTACAGGATGGAACTGTATTTGTAAGCGGATTGAATAGCGAATTAACAACAGAACACATTTTGGAGGCCTTCGGCTTACAATAAATAAAAATAAAACCAGTAAGGAAAGTAGTTAAGTCGGACGGGGCCGACTATATGATACCCTTCACCACTATGGGTATATTAAACAGGACTATTAGTATGAAATTGGATGAAATAAAATATGTGATATTTATCTAAATGTGAATCTACCTAGATCTATCCATTAAATATGTAAATCGACTTCAAACAAATATAAAAAGGTCATCCGTTAGGCTATGTCTGTACTTCTAGAAAACGCAACTATATAATTTTATGCTCAATTTTGTACGATGTGCAAACTTTTATGTCAATCTGACTAACATGAGGAGTTTGATGCCCAATTTACTTGAAATCGGGCGAAAATATATATGATGCGTCAATTACTTAAAATCAATCTATAATAAAAAGGGCTATATCTATCTAAATCTGGACCGATTTTCACGAAACTTGGCAGCCATCATTCTAGACCTAAATTATTAGCCTGCACCAAATTTCGTGCAAATCGAAAGATATATAGGGACTTTGGGGCACCATTTACATGAAATCGGACGAAACTATATATGGGAGATATATCTAAATCAGGACCGATTTTCATGAAACTTTTCAGACATCATTCTAGGATCAATTAAGTACGTTATGCCAAATTTCGTGCAAATCGAAGGATATATAAGGACTTTGGTGTACCATTTTCATGAAATCGGACGAAACTATATATGGGAGCTATATCTAAATCTGGACCGATTTTCGCGAAAGTTGGCAGACATCATTCTAGGCTCAATTCAGTATATTATGCCGAATTTCGTGCAAATCGAAGGATATATAGGGACTTTGGGGCACCATTTACATGAAATCGGACGAAAATATATAGGGGAGATATATCTAAATCTTGACCGATTTTCTCGAAACTTGGCAGACTTCACTCTAGGCTTAATTCAGTATGTTATGCCAAATTTTGTGCAAATCAAAAGATATATAGGGACTTTGGGGCACCATTTACATGAAATCGGACGAAACTATATATGGGAGCTATATCTAAATCTGGATCGATTTTCTCGAAACTTGGCAGACATCATCCTAGGATCAATTAAGTACGTTATGCCAAATTTCGTGCAAATCGAAGGATATATAGGGACTTTGGTGTACCATTTTCATGAAATCGGACGAAACTATATATGGGAGCTATATCTAAATCTGGACCGACTTTCGCGAAAGTTGGCAGACATCATTCTAGGCTCAATTCAGTACGTTATGCCGAATTTCGTGCAAATCGAAGGATATATAGGGACTTTGGGGCACCATTTACATGAAATCGGACGAAACTATATATGGGAGCTATATCTAAATCTTGACCGATTTTCTCGAAACTTGGCAGACTTCACTCTAGGCTTAATTCAGTACGTTATGCCAAATTTCGGGCAAATCAAAAGATATATAGGGACTTTGGGGCACCATTTACATGAAATCGGACGAAACTATATATGGGAGCTATATCAAAATCTGGATCGATTTTCTCGAAACTTGGCAGACATCATTCTAGGCTCAATTAAGTACGTTATGCCAAATTTCGTGCAAATCGAAGGATATATAGGGACTTTGGTGCACCATTTACATGAAATCGGACGAAACTATATATGGGAGCTATATCTAAATCTGGATCGATTTTCGCGAAAGTTGGCAGACATCATTCTAGGCTCAATTCAGTATATTATGCCGAATTTCGTACAAATCGAAGGATATATAGGGACTTTGGGGCACCATCTACATGAAATCGGACGAATCTATATATGGGAGCTACATCTAAATCTGAACAGATTTTCACGAAACTTGGCATACATCATTCTAGACCTTATTCATTACGCTGTGCCCAATTTCGTGCAAATCCAAACATATATAGGGACTTTGGTACACAATTTACCTTAAATCGGACGAAGATATATATGGGAGCTATATCTAAATCTGAACCGATTTTCTCGAAACTTGGCAACATCATTCTAGACCTTATTCATTACGCTGTGCCAAATTTCGTGCAAATCGAAAGATATATAGAGGCTTTGCTACACAATTTACCTTAAATCGGACGAAGATATATATGGGAGCTATATCTAAATCTGAAAGTGATTCTATACATATTCTCAAAAAGAACCATGGGTCTATCTTGATTATTTTTGCCTGTTACAAACATATGCACAAAGACATAATACCCTGTACCACATTGTGGTGAAGGGTATAAACACTACAAAGACGGGGTTAATAAAGAGATCCATACAGAAGGCAATGATGTAATCCTATAATGACCCTGGATATTCTATAGAGGAGACTGTACAATCAGGAAATCTGCCTTGAACAAACTATGGATGACAATGACGTTTTGGGACAAATAAATAATGATACGGAAACAGTAGAAGACAACAAGAGAAGTCTGCAGTATATCGGGATTCATTTCTCGAAGTTGGGAGGACTACTTAAATGAAATGTAAAGTTTTACAAAAAATTTTTTATTTTCTTCGATAAATCCAACATGACAAAGGAGTTCCCAAAACATTACAATAGAACAGAGCAAACTGAAAAACAAATTCCGCTTCAAATTTAAACAATTTATATTAAGTGTAACTCTTGAAAATATTCGCCTGGCTTGGCAGATTAGTTTATTTTTGCTACAACATCTAGGCGAATTGTTATTTAAGAGGTCAAAGGTATTTCCTGGACAATATGTATATTTTCTCTTACTTACCAATAACGTTGCTGGTGTCACAAAACGCCACATACCGGACCAAAAATAGTTCCACATTTTCGAACGTTTACCAATCATACCTTGGATATCATTTAAGAAATTCTGTGAACCATATATCCAGGCAATGAGAACACATTCGGAGATGGCTATCAATAAGACAGACCAATTGGCTGCGTATTTGTCCATCAACTGCAGCCAATACATGCCGCTCTAGAAGAAGAAAATAAAAAGTACATTAAGACAAATTGTATTTATAAAAATTCACACCCCGACTTACATTTGTGGTAAAGCCCAAGCCGCCAACATAACCAAATATTCCGACAAATAGTACAACCCATGTTTTGTATTGTCTTAAATTTGGAAATTTATCCAAAATGGCAGTTGTAACAGTTTCCATTAAGGCGAACTTGAAGAAAAAAGAATATGGAATAAATAAATCCAAAAGGAATAGAGGGAGTATGGATCTTACCTGTGAGTCCAAACCCAATGTCAGAAGCATGACAAAAAATAATACCGACCAAACGGGAGATATTGGTAACCGGGTAACCACTTCTGGATACACTATAAAAGCCAAGCCAGCACCTTGATCCACTACCTTTTCGACTTCCACATCCAATTCGTGAGCCAAAAATCCAATAATTGAAAATATAACTAAGCCAGCAAAGAACGATGTGGCTATATTACAAAAGGCCACAATGAGAGAATCCCTAGGGAAGAAAATAAACGAAAATATAAATGTAAAAACAAAAATCTGATAAAAATAAATAACAATACGCAGAAGGGGAAAGCCACGACTTCGATAGAAAGATCCAGTGGAAGATATTATGTCAAAACATGGTCTTTCAGATTGGAAATACTGTGTTCAAGACTAACGTGACTGGAAATCATTCTTAAGCTCGGATTATGGAACTAATGTTCAATCTCGAGCCACCAAAGTAAGTAAATAGGTAATAAAATGGGCTAAGGCGGTTTGCTGTGAAAATATGGAATGAGATCAACAAATTTTCGAACAGATATTAAAATTTGATTGATTGACTTTAAATTCGATGGCCACTAAATTTTAAATCTGATTTGATCTGCTTTCATTCCATATCTTAAATATTTAGAATCAAAATCCATATCATTCTCGTATAGACTTCGAAGTCCATGTCCGTTACAAATTTCACAGTTGATTCTATCCACTTTCATTCCAACTCCCCACCTATCTCCTCATACTTACTTGTAACAATTATTCGAAAATTTATTATACGATGACAATGTAATTAGACCACCCCAAGCTGGACTTAAGGCAAAGAAGATTTGTACTGCAGCATCGCCCCAAACCTGAAACGAGTATTACAAAAAAAGTTCCTTTATAAAAAGTAACAATTCTTATATTTCCCTATCTCACCTGGGCATTTGCTAATTGATTAAAATCTGGTGTCAAATAAAATAGTATACCCGTTCCGGCACCCGGCAAAGTAACACCACGGAAAAATAAGATAACCAACACCACATAGGGAAATAGAGCGGTAAAATAGACGACTTTACCCGAAGATTGTACACCTTTACACAGACACAAGAACACAATGGTCCAGGCACAAAACAAACAGGCGGCCAGGGATATTTTTATGGCTCCAGTTTCTTCAATACCCGATGAGAGACCCAATACGTAATTCCTATGAAGAAAAGGGATGAGAGTTATGAAGGATTTTAAATTTATTAAATTGCAACTTACGTGAAATACTCCTCTGCTGGTGGCTTCTTTAGGGCATGCAGCGCCAATTCTGTGATATTATGTTCCTCGGCATAGGTGGCATTATAACATTCCCTCAAGTAGAAAGTTCCATTTATAGAATCGCATTTATCGGCAACTTCGTAAGAAAAGCAATCTGAAAATAAAATTGGGAGGTTATAATTAACTTGGTATTCCCCAAAATGTCCTCAGAAAATCATAGGACAAAAAATGGGCCCTTATGAGATAAATCATGCTGATTCGTCCATACTTACCATACCAGAAAAACGTATAAAAGAGCAAAGAAAATGTTTCAATTTCCATTCAAATACGATACATAGTATCCATCTAATAAGAATGCACTGACTAATAATAAAGTGTTTCTTTGAAACAACCCAAATTCCCTTGATTTTATTTATGAATCGCAACAATCTGCGAGACAAGAGCGTTTTTCTGACACCCAACGTGGCCCCCCTTACATTGGCGCCCAACTTGCAGTCCATTTCAAATATATAATATGATTTACGCATGATTTCTACACAAATATTCTGAAAAGGGAGGCATCTTACATATCCCGTTGGGGGAAATGAAATTATTTAACTGCTTCGGAACTCTAGGTGTCTAATTCCACGCCAAATGTATCACCATAAATATATTGAAAAGGCAAGACTATCAAAATTCTCCGCACTAAAAAATTGCGCTCTCTAAATAAAGTCCACCTGATTTTTATCTTTTAAATGTCTATCAACATTAAAAAGCCAAACATAGTCCGACGGGGCCGATCATACACAACTATAATTATGTTCCTGCGAATCTGTATTCCGAGCCTGAGAAACATTTCGCGTTCTTTGCACTCTCTTGACCAATTAGTAGTCGCAGCTTACTTTCCGAATCATGTCCTCCCAAAGTAAAAATGTACAAAAAATTTTCTTATTTTTATTTTACACAAAAAAAGCTTTGGTTCATTTGACCCGTTAAATGTTGACCGTTTATTACCAAAACAGCCATTCGAATTAGTTGGTCAGATCACTTTCCCCATGGAAAATTAGTGATGTTCGGCTGATAATCGTGGCGTTTAGAGCGACTAGAAAAATCAGATTTTGGGTCTATCATCACCGACATGTCATCTGTTCATCATCGACAAATATAGGCATCGTCCTTGACCATAGGTGGAAACTCAAGCAAAATTTTCTATACATCAGCACTACATTTCCGATCTCCAGGAGATCACTATAAATATTTAAGTACATACATCATGCATTGGTATCAATTTTAAGGTCAACCACTCCTCTTGTATATCCTGTCAACTTTTCGGATCTTTGTCCTCCAGGAGTACACATATTAGCCATGGCATATAAAATTTGTTATTTTTCGCACAAAAGTCTGGCTCTCTAAATTCGATATTCATCAAAACAGTCATGCTTATTCTATGGTCAAACCTATTTCTCTGTGTAAAATTTTGCGATGTTCGGGTCTTAAAAACAGTCAAAACAGTCTAAAAAAAGTTTTTAGTCCAGTTCATGCCAAAAACAATAAAGGTCTAGGGCCAGAACCCTATATGCAAAATTAAATGTAACCTGTATCGCGTTTACATCAATCGGTATACTAAAAGGTGGGTCTAGGAGCATTATTTCGCGGCATTATAAACCCTTGGGCCACATAAAGCTATAATGCCCTTGCACCATAGTTGTGTATGGTATAATTGCCCATCGGGCAAGACCTATTCGAGCCACAAAAAATATTGTCCCCTTCGAGAAATGAAATCTGCATTCGAATTCGGCAGAAAACAAATTGGGTATTTATGATATTTTTCTATCAAATGTCTATCAATTTTATAAACATGGAACCAAAAATTTCTATTAATATTTCGCCAAATGCTGTATCAAAGAAAACGGTTGGAATAAAAATGATGTAGGTATTTCAATCATATTGATTCAGTTTTTTTTCTATTAGCGGACAAGACTTTTGTGTCTCGGAGATCCTGAAATGCATACCACTTCTGTTGGAAATTCGGATAGAATCATTAAAATACTTTGGTACACAATTTTCCTTAAATCGGACGAAAATATATATGTGAGCTATATCTAATCGGAACCGATTTTCACGAAACTTAACACACACCATTCTAGGCTTAATTCAGTACTCTGTGCCAAATTTCGTGCAAATCGAAAGATATATATAGGGACATTGGTGTACCATTTACCTTAAATCGGACGATAATATATATGGAAGCTATATATAAATCTGAACCGATTTTCCAGAAACTTAGCACACATAATTCTAGGCTTTATTATGTACGCTGTGCCAAATTTCGTGCAAATCGAAAGATATATAGGGACTTTGGTGCACCATTTACCTTTAATCGGACGAAAATATATATGGGAGCTATATCTAAATCGGAACCGATTTTTCCAATTTCAATAGGGTTCGTCCTGGGGCCAAATAAGTGACGTATGCCAACTTTGTTTAGAATTTAACATGGACAGACAGACGGACGGACATGCATAAATCGACTTAGAAAGTGATTCTCCGCATATTCTCAAAAGGAACCATGTGTCCATCTCGTTTCCTTTTGCCTGTTAGAAACATATGCCCAAAGACATAATACCATGTACCACAGTGTGGTGAAGGGTATAAAAAGCAAAATAATTTGACAGGTTTTTTGTTAAGCTTGGTTTAAATTTATATATTTTTATTGTTGTATGTTACAATATGAATCTTATGAACATCTATTGTATGCATCGAAAGTGCTGCGATGTATTATATAGCCGGCTATCCCAATTTTGTATTTTCCTTACGGGATAGTATTTAAATTTGTGTCAGATGCCTTTTAAAGCAAATTATCTTTTAATTACTATTAAATCTGTTCACTCCATTTTAGAAAATTAAATTTTACAAAACATTGTAACCATAAATCCCTTCCTCACCAACCAACATTGTTTCCAACAACCTCTTTACAAATATCCCCCAGAACTAACAACTTTTATGGCAATACCCGTTTTTTAAGCAAAAATATCCTTTATTTCGACCTTTTGACCATATGTTATGGTTTGTGTGTTTGTATTGTGGTTAATTTTACATTTTAGATTTCAAACAAAATATTTGGAAAAAAAAGGGCAAACCACAGACAAGCAATTTTCTCAAAAAAAAAAAAAAAAAAAAAAAACTAAAGATGAAACAAGAAAATGAAAACAAACACACGCCATAATTTTAGGGAAATAAAGGTTTTTTTGGTAAAAATTACCAAACATTCATCAGAAAATTATAATCAGAGTAGTAGTACTAGCTGTTTTTTAATGTAAGAAAAAAACAACAACAATGGTAACAACTCACAATGAAAAGTTTCACTTCTATTGAAAATTTTGACATAATAATGGCAAAACAATTTCAATAAATTAGTAAAATGGTTAGGAATTTTTCTAAAAAAATTGTCTTGTAGGAGGGATAATGGGAATTGTGGTCAGGGGTTGTTTTTGAAATTGAAATTTAAAGGATGAATTTTTAATGAAGTAAATAAATGAAATTTTAGAATTTTGAAACTTAATAAATTGTTAGTAAATGTTAAGGAACATTTTTTTTACTGACAGGTGAGCAGTTTTGTGTACACCAAACCAAATTTCCCAGATAATAAACAAATTTGAGGATAAAAAGTGATTCTCTACTGAAGCTGTACAGATATAAAAGGGCATATAAGGGCTGATGAGTCTTTGACAGAATGTATAAGTCATAATGGAACTAAATTTTGAAACCGGAGAAAATTTATATCCATAAAAGAAAATCAATTGTAACCAGTAAGGAAAGTAGTAAAGTCGGACTGGGCCGACTATATGATTCCCTTCACTACTTTGGGTATATTAAATAGGACTATTAACATAAAATTGGATGAAATAAAATATGTGGTATTTATCTAAATGTGAATCTACCTAGATCTATCCATAAATATGTTTGTTACAATGGGACAAAAGTATGTAAATCGACTTCAAACAAATATAAATAGGACATCAGTTGGGCTATATCTGTACTTCTAGAAAACGCAACTACGTTATTCTATTTCAACGAAACTTGTCATAGGTAAGGTAATACTAAATTCAGTACGTTTTGTTCCTATCAGCCTATTGGTTCCTTGGTGCGTCAATTAAAATCAATCTATAATAAAATGGAGCTATATCTACATCTCAAACGTTTTTTACGAAACTTGGCACACAACATTCAGGACTAAATTCAGTACTCTATGCCAAATTTCGTACAAATCGAACGATATATGTGGACTTTGGTGCACCATTTACATTAAATCGGACGAATATATATATATATATATATATGGGAGCTATATCTAAATTTGGACCGATTATCACGAAACATGGCAGACATCACTATAGGCTAAATTCAGTACGTTATGCCAAATTTCGTGCAAATTGAAGGATATATAGGGACTTTGGTGCAACATTTGTTTGAAGTCGGACGAAACTATATATGGGAACAATATCTAAATCTGGAGCGATTTTCACGAAACTTGGCAGACATCACTCTAGGCTCAATTCAGTACGTTATGCTAAATTTCGTGCAAATCGAAAGATATATAGGGACTTTGGTGCACCATTTACATGAAATCGGCGACCTGTACTTTGTTTACAATTTAAGATGGACAGACAGACAGACGGACGGGCATGCATAAATCGACTCAGAAAGTGATTCTGTGCATATTCTGAAAAGGAACCATGGGTCTATCTCGATTCCTTTTGCCTGTTACAAACATATGCACAAATACATAATACCCTGTACCACAGTGTGGTGAAGGGTATAAAAATTACGGTCGCATTCTTAGGCAGAGGTTTTCGTTGTGAAGTATGTTCTATTGTTGATTGTTGGGAGTTGTTTCCATGAGTGGTCCTTTGGATTGAAATTATTCAATATCAACCAAAAAGCAGGAAGTTGGAATTACCCAGGAGATGTTGGACTAAGACCACGAAAGTGTTGACCTGCTTCACCTTTATGACTTTATGATTATGAAGTTGAAACCAACGAGTATGATTACTATCAACACGTATACGCCACCATTTACAATAAAGTTTGTGTAAGTTACTACTGAGTTACTGATGAAATATTTGGAATATATCTCGAAAGAATGTCTTATGACATTGTCTGACAGAAAATTGTGTCTGACAGAAAATTGTCAATATATGCTCATACCTTGAAATAGATCCCCATATACGTGGCCCCATCCATTTTATTATTTTGAGGGCCCAATCCGCATCCACTCTTTATTTTCCAAAGTTGTAAATTCGTATTTTAAATTCATTAGGTCGAACTTTTTGTACTCTCCACTATAAAATGTGCTTTCAAAACACCTAAAATACGGTGGAACGTTTATGATTAGGCTAGATCATTGTAAATTGTTACCGACAGTATTTTTTATCGTCTGAGTAAACAAATACCAAATTACAGACTAAGGTTGTTAGTATTCTCAACATGCCGAAAGTGGGCGACCCTCATATGGACACATTGTCGAAGCATGGATATATATCACAATTTTTTTTGAGATCCATTAGATTGGGGAAATAGAAATCCATTAGACCGATCGTCGAAAATGTCGATAACATTGGAGAAATGATCGAAGTTTACCGGCACGTTAGCAGTCGTAAAATCGCCTAGCAGCACGTCATTCTAGACTTAATTCAATACGCTATGTAACTATTCGTGAAAATCGAATGATTTTTAGGGACTTTGGTGCACCATTTACCTAAAATCGGGCGAAACTATATATGGGAGCTATATCTAAATCTGAAGCGAAATTCACGAAATTTAAAACACATCATTCTTCTCTTAATTCAGTACGCTTTGCAAAATTTCGTGCAAATCGAAACATATATAGGGACTTTGGGCACCATTTACCTTAAATCGGACACAAATATATATAGGTGGGCTATATCTAAATATCAATTGATTTTAACGAAACCTTAAACACATCATTTTAGACCTAATTCAGTCCAAATTTCGTGCAAATCGAAAAATATATAAGGAATTTGGTTCACCATTTACATTAAATCGGACTAAAATATATATGGGAGCTATATCTAAATCTGAACCGATTTTTCTCAATTTCAATAGGATCATAAATTGGATAATAAAGGCGACCTGTACTTTGTTTACAATTTAACATGGACCGACGGGCGGTTGGACGGACATGCATAAAAAAGGGATTCTATGCATATTCTCAAAAGGAACCATGTGTCTATCTCGTTTCCTTTTGCCTGTGACAAACATATGCACAAAGAGATAATACCCTGTACCACAGTGTGGTGAAGGGTATAATAATAGGATAGATCAAACTCCCATCTGCGAATCCTAGGCCAAACGGAATGAGAATGAGATAGACCCATTTATTAAACGGATGATGAATGGTGGTCAATGAGAGGTGAAGCACCTGAAACGATGGCCAAACCAGGACTATCGGTCAGGAAGGTTCTATGCTATGCATTTGTTGGGACTGGAACGGGACCAAACGCTAGATGCTGATCTCTGCTGTCAACAACTGGACCGTTTAAAGATAGCAATTGACGATGAACGGCCTGAGTAGGTCACCAGGGCCAGGTTAACGCTAGGCCACACACATCTACAGTGACTCGCCAGAAACTTGGAATGTTTTAATGTATCCGCCATAAAGTCTGGACTTGGTACCAAGCGATTATCATTTTTTTTTGCATTGCAAATTTTTTTTAATGAAAAAAATGGGATCTAGGGTGTATTGTGAATATCGACTACTGGAGTCTTTTTTTGCAGATAGATAGCAGAACTTCTATGAGAGAGAAATAATGAAGTTACCTTTAAAAACGGTGCAAATCGGACATTCGGACGAAGCATGTTAAATATAATCCTATAGTTCATATAAAAAATAATGAATTTCTTCTTCCGCATAGATCAGTGATAGGTCACCTATGATGATCTTATAAACGTCTTCTGAATCACTGCGATTGTATTTGTATACCCTATATTCTTGATCACAACAAAATGTATCATCGATATAGCTAAGTCCGTCTGTTGAAATTACAATAGAGTTCACAATACTTAAGAACTTTCAAAACACCTCGAAATATTTACCGGAGACCCCACAAAGTGTATATATTCTTGATCAGAATAAAATTCTGCATCGATTTAGTTCATATCTCTATGTCCGTCTGTTGAAATCCCGATTTAAGACAGAACTCTGAAACTTTGTGCAGACATTGTGAGTACTCCCAGGATGTTTGGGATATATAGGTCCACGTTTTCGTGTAGCCCCCATCTAATTTTACCTATCCCAATATTCGTTATTTTGGGGATTTTAGCGTGTTTTTTTCGGTATGTTCAAGGTATTTTCCTAGGAGTCCCCATTAATTTCAGTTATTTTGAATGTAAATCTCATGGTGGAGGACATAAAAAGTTCGGCCCGCCCGAACATAACACCATTTTGGGTTGTTCGTACTTTCAGTATTTGAATAAAACTTTGCACAATCTATTGTCTTTACCAAGACTAGATCATGTCCGAAAATGGGACCCATTGGTCCACTCCTTCTGCTACCGCGTCTCAAAGGGTCAATATTTTTAAATCCAATATCAAGCGAATGGAATGTCCGATTTGAACCAAAGTTTGCATAACCTATTTTATTTACCAAGCCGGAAGATGTGAGCCATTGTTCCACTTCTTCTGGTACCTGCCCCTTAAATGGTCAATATTTACAAATCCAATAGTAGCCGAATTTACTGACCGACTTGATCAACATGGAATCCGAAACCTCTTTCATAAAAACATATATCTCATATAAAGCGAATAATAAAACCTGTGTGTAATTCCGAAGACCTCCGCAAACCATAGACTGAGGGTCGGAGGTCTGTCCCTAACTTCGACTGACACTTTTTTACTTGTTTTTAATTAGATATCTTAAAATCTATTAACCCACTCTCCCGTCAATACCAATCTTAAAATAAAATATAATCGTCCTTTTTGAAACCTCCCGCAATAGATTGCTGATAAAAATACCCCCCACACAGCCACTTAAAGTTATGCTAAAAAGGTCATTCATTAATTGCTAACCCAAAAGATTTTGCGATAACAATGAAACGGACGAACGAACAAACGTCTTATCTGATTATCGTCAAGTTTTTCACATTAACTAATAATAATGCTTATCAAGTTTCTCAAGTACGTAACGTAACATCCATCTCTCACCTCCAATACCAAACAAAATATATACATATTTATGTATGTATGTACATGTATTGTGTTCTGATGCCCTTTTCGAAATATTGGCGTTAATGATGGCAAATATTATTAACACAATAATAATGAACTGATATTCAATATATATTCTTGTGATTATAATTACAAGATACAATTTTTTGTTGTTGCTGTTGTTGTTCTTGTTGGAGGTGGTGTAAATTATGTAATGAAGGAGGTGGGCTGTGGCGATACTCTGTAATTTTTGCCTCTAATGGCCTACTTTCGCATTACCCAACCTAAGCATCTTCAACTTTAGCATTTCCATATTTAAAAGTTCAATTAACTGGAACATTTGTACGGCACGTGCTTGCCGATGATTGTAGGTAAAATTTGATGGCTTTGTCAGTAAATGATGTGAAGAAAGTCGAAAAGATTAGATTTTTAAATATTTAATAGTTGGCAGATGGACAGTTTTCTTTTATGGAATGAAGAAGAAATTGTCCATATTTGTATAAAGTGAATTTGGAAGATTTAGGCTAACATATATACATGGGATGGATGGTACTACCTTTAGTAATAATATAATCTAAACGTCTGAAAATATTCAGAAAGTACCTACAAGGTTGTATATATTCAGCATAGTCAAAGGCGAGGCCACACTATAATACATGGTATTTGTTTTGATATGCGAAATGAAAAATAGACTCATAGCTAAATTTAAGGATATAAAAGGTCCTATGAAAAATACGCAAAGCAATGCCCCTAACATATAATATTAATAACTCATGATAACCCTCGAATGAAGTAACCGATTTCATCCAATCTTTGCATATCGTAATATTTCTTCGAAACTTAGTGTAAGTTTGAAGATGGGTAATATCGGCCCACTCTTTCTGGCACCTCTGCCACAAAGTGGTCAAAATTGTGCATACAATTATATTACAATATCATGCGGACGGACTATCCGATTTGAACAAAAATTTGTACAACCAATTATCATTACCACGCCTAGATCAAGATCAAAGATGGAACACATTGGTCTACTCCTTCTGGTACCTCCCAAAAAATGGTCACAATTTTCAATATTTATAAATCCAATATCAGGCAAATGGAATGTCCGATTTGAACCATACATTGCACAACCTGTTGTCTTTATCAAGCCCAGATCATGTCTGAAGATGCACTTCTTCTGCTACCTCCCCCATAAAGAGTCAAAATTTTCAGTATTAATAAATCCAATATTAGGCGAAAGGAATGTTCAATTTGAACCAAACTTTCCACAACCTATTATCACTACCAAGCCTAGATCGAGTCTGAAGATGGTACCTTCCACACGACCGGTACCGAAAGGTGTTGTTGATGTGCCCAGGATTCACGCCTACAGTTGTGGGTGTCTTTGCATCTGTAGTCGAGGTTATCGCTACAACCACGCAGCCAACAGGCAAAATTGTATGTGATTGTAATCGTTTTAGAATGCCGAAGGTGTGAAGGGTCTGAAAAGGTGGTGGTGACTGCATAGAAAAAACAGTAATCTGGGGCGCTGTTTCAGGGTCAGGAGACCCATAGAAAAGCAGTGTGCTATGCCTGATCGACGAAAATGGTACTTCCGGTGTACTAAAGAATGTGACCCATAAGTAGATAATGGATGCTGTCAATAATAATATCATGGAACACCTGCTACAAGGAGGGGGGTTCCCTCCTGCACAACAGCGAGGCGGATTACTTAATGCTAGAATTTGAGTTCTCAAAAAGTATCAAAACCCTGAGGCATTTCTTTTAATAATAACTACAGCTGGAAAATTAAATTGAAGCTCTCAGTTACACAAGGAGACGGTCTACTTCAATGATTGGACCGGCGAGTTCGTGTGTTAGGCTTGAACAGTTCTTCAAAGGCAAATGTACTTAAGACAACGGCTATATCAAAATTGGGACAAGACTGGCGAACATTACCCAACTAAATAGGAAAAATTCTTCGTAAAATGTTGGGGCAGCGAGTTCACGAAAGAAAACATGATCGAATCCTGCAGAATAATGCACTGCTAGTGATGAAGTCTGACTAAGGGTACTAGTACACGCTCTGCACGTCCAACGATGTATACTTTAAAATTTGGAGGTCAAGGATTAGAAAGGAGGAAGCCTCAAATATCAGCGAGTGAAAAACACTTAGCAACAAAAGTGAAGGGGCTGGGGAGAAGATAACCGACGCCATGAAAATATTTCATTGGCGGGCAATTAATTGAGGATATTCAGATAAAGCTCCATAGGAGTGATAGAAAAAATATTCCAAGGTAATATACACACGGGCAAAGCCAGGAAAGACCTGTTGTGCGCTCTAAAAAGGAAACAAAGTTTGAAGAAAGAAACCCAAAATTGGAATTTTAAGACTTGTATGAATTCTGTGTTCTTATTGAAGTCCTTCTGTCTTTTCAATTACACATCTTAGGTCGTTAAGTTCATGTATAGTGTCATATCCCAAGAATTGTCTACGAAATTTTGCTGTATTCGCTACACGCTCTACCCCTGGTCATTCC
>NW_026883180.1:0-45832 GCF_032173495.1 Musca vetustissima
ATTTGCACGTAATTTGGCATAAAGTACTGAGTTAGGTCAAGAATGATGTGTGCCAAGTTCGAGAAAATCGGGTCAGATTTATATATAGCTCCCATATATATTTTCCTCCGATTTAAGGTAAATGGGTCTCCAAAGTCCCTATATATCTTTGGATTTACACAAAATTTGGCACAGCGTACTGAATAAGGTCCAGAACGATGTGTGTTAACTTTTTGTGTAAATCGGTTCAGATTTAGATATAGCACCCATATATATTTTAGTCCGATAGATAAATGGTTCACCAAAGACCCAAAGTTAGGCCGATTGACAATAATTTGGCACAACGTATTGAATATAATATAACCTAGCTTGAAGCAACCCTGTATCTGACCAAGTGAAAAATTTAGTATATGTTGCAGAATAACATGTTTATGGATCCAATTTCATTTTACAGGTCCTTCAAAAATTCGACGTCGGTTAGGATTCATCTGTTGAATATGCTCACAGTGGTGAAGTCGGTTGGGTGTGGTTTTCAGATGCTCAAATATTTGAATATTCAAATTAACGGTTATTATAAAAGTGTTTATTTTGGTTGCTGTGTATGTAAAAACTAGGATTCGCTTTAGTTTGTTTGTATATATAGATATCATATGGTGTATACAGTCGTCCACACTTGTAGTACTTAGTTCATCAAATTTTTAAAACAAATTTTGAAATTAGTGGAGCAGAAAAAAAGTTTAGCTCTAATTATACCCTACACAACTATGTTGTCAGGGTATTATAGCTTTGTGCAGCCCCAAAAGCTTGTCACGCCGCGAAATATTTGCCCTAGACCCACCTTTAAGTATACCGATCGTCATATCTCGACTAGCTGAGTCGATCTAGACATGTGTGTCCGTCCGTCCGTCTGTCCATTATAATTTGTAAACACGATACAGGCCACAGTTATGGACCAATCTTCACGAAATTTTGCATGTATGATGGGTTCTGGCTAATGAAGACTTTTGGAAAAGAGAGGGGAACTATAGCGCTATATCAAGAGGAGTGGTTGACCTTTTCCATGAGGTTTACAGTTATGGTCAAGGACAACGCCTATAATTTTCGGTGATGACCAGATAATAATTTTGGAATGAAGTGGACCGAAAACTTAATTTTTTGTGTTATTTTCGAGTCGATCTATAGACTACAAATGAAAGCCGAACATCACAACACATCCCACGGTGAAGGGAATCTGGACAATAGCAGTACTGAATACTCGTAATATTCGAAAAATATGTCAGTGTAAGGACAATAGCTGTACTGAACAATAGCTGGACAATAGCTGTACTGAATACTAGTAATATTCGGGAAATATGTCAGTGTAAGGAAGAGGTGCTGTTTACCTCTAATCGGGTAAGAGGGTGCAAATATCACGAAATATTGCCCAGGCTCGGAATATACATCCGCAGAAAATTTGAGTTCCGTGGTAGTTGTGTAGGGTATCGTATGGTCGGCCCCGTCCGACTATACTGCTCCGCTCACTGTTTTTTTTTTATTTTGGTGGTGAAAAGTGTGTTATTTAAGGAATAAAAAAACAGCTGCGGAGACCTGCGGTTCTAAGAGTTATTTAACTTTTTTGGTGACCACCTTATACAAAAATATGGCATATTCATTAAATGGTTAGAAGCGAATGGTCCAATATGTTACGTATACAATTAAATAAGTTGTTGAGGGTCAAATAGGAAGGAGACGATGGATTCAGAAAATACTAATAATACAATATTTTACATAAAATATGCAATTAAGTGGTAAAAACGTTGTTCAAAACGGAGATATGGCAGAATTGGTTTTAAAATATAGCTTTTAAATAAATGTTCAGTCAGTTTCAAGATTATATTTATTTATCAGATCATTTGAGACGTAATCTTATAATATACATTTAGAGGTCGCACATGAATTACCTTTGTGGAAAGTTCATACAGAAAAATATTAATTCATGACATGGTATATGCAAAGTGCAGTACATTACCTTTTGAACGACTTTCACAAGATGCTAACAAGTCATGCCAACAAATAATTAGTAGCAGCCCGTACTTTTGTTAAAGCCGAGTTAAATAAGGATTTTATTTAGTATTTTATATTACAATCCGACATCGTGATATTCTTAAACAGCCATAAAGGTTATAACGAGGATGATACTAAATCGTACATTTGGGAAGATATATATATATATATATCTGATGAGTGTTTTGAAAATTTTGTGAATGATAAAAAAGGAAGTTATTAGTTACTAAAGGTTACCTAATATTTATTATATTATAATAAAAATTACTTAAATAAAGCTACTATACTTAATTTAGCTGCATATAACGATTTTATAGTACAGAAAGTTACATTTTTAGGGACTTTTGGTATGGTAGGTACCTGAAATATGGGCCAATAACTAAATTACAACAACTATAACTGTCTTCGCCCAAATTTGATGTAATTTGGATGAATAAATGACAATTTTCATGAAATATGGATTAAGGGGACCCTCCATTCTCGGGGCAAAATTTTTTTTATTTAATGCGATTCTACACTAATTCAAGAATGTCTCTACAAAATTTCAAGTGAAAATCTCAAGCACTCTTGAAGATTAGCCGATTTATTGTGTCAGCATCAAGTGACGGCTAAAGGGCTTCTCAAACTTTAAACGCGTTTTTCTCTTTTGGGAATGGCGGGCACGATATCTCAAAAACTAATAACCCAATCGATTCCAAATTTTTACACGTTTCTCTATGAGTGTATAGCTATCGTATGAACTAGGATAAAGCCAATGGGTGAAGATTATCCATATTTTTGTAACTTGGTCAAATATCGGCGATTTTCCAAAAAATATTTTATCAAAGGGGCGCCATTTTATTAATTTTAGAGCGAAGTCAATAATCCTAGTTCATACGAGAGCCAGACATGTACTCCTTCTAACACCGTTGGACGATTCGGATTCCGATGTTCCAGTGAGGAGTTATCATGCCCGCCATCAAAAAACAGGACTTTTCTTTAATTACAAAAAACGACAACAAAGCAATAACAAAATTTTTTTGTAATTTTTTTTTCTTCTCTTTTAAATCTTCAAATATATATGAGCAAAGTTACAAGCCTTAACAAGCATTGGTATTGATTTACCAGCCTATTGAAAATCTTGAAAAATTAAAATATGAACAATTTATAGGTCCAAAAAACGGATTTTTCAAGACCCTTTGTATGGGAGGTATATCAAATCTTGTTCTGATCTTCCCAGTTTTTGGTCCGTTGCTTTATAGGCATAAGTAAATGTAAATTGCCAATTTTCATTGAATTTGGTTGAATATTCAAGATTATATAGCCCAAAGTAGTAAAATTTTCAATACCCTTTGTATGGGAGGTATATCAAATCTTGGTCCGATCTACCCAGTGTTTGGTCAGTTGCTTTATAGGTCTAATTAAATGGAAATTGCCAATTTTCATTGAATTTGTTTTAATATTAAAGATTTTATATGCCAAAAAGGGTGACATTCTCAAGACCCATTATATGGGAGGCATACCAAATCTTGGTCCGATCTATCCAATTTTTTTGTCAGTTGCTCTTTAGGCCAATAACAAGCACATGTACCAAATTTCATTAACTTATGAAATCTGCTTCTATTTTTGGCCGCTGTTTATATGAAATCGCGACATAGTGTGACGCCACCACACCAAATTACAAAAGTTAATTTAATTGTTGTAAGAAAAGAAAGAATATCCAATAAAACCAATGAATTGCAATATTAACTAATAACTCTTGTGGTTTTATTTCTTGTACTCTCTTTCTTACCTTTTCTATATTTACTCCAACACGCGCCTATCACCATTAACAGCTTGGGAGCTCTCGTTGTCGTTCGCATCCCCTGCTCCCTTTAGTCAATTCCTTGTTCCCCCCAACACCACGGCGAGGAGTTGAGCAAGTCCCTCGCCTAAACAGGGAGTTATATCTAAATATGAACCGATTTTCACGAAAATTAGCACACATCACTCTAGACTTAATTTCGTGCGAATCGAAAGATATTTAAAGACTTTGGTGCACCATTTACATAAAATCGGACGAAAATGTATATCGGAGCTATATCTAAATCTGAACGGATTTTTACGAAACTTAGCATACATCACTCTAGACTTAATTCCGTACACTGTGCAGAATTTTGTCCCAATCGAAAGATATATAAGGACTTTGGTACACCATTAGCATAAAATCGGACGAAATTATATATGTGAGCTATATCTAAATCGGAACTGATTTTTACGAAACCTAGAGATATCATTCTAGACGTAAATGAGTACGCTGTGCCAAATTTCGTGCGAATCGAAAGACATATAGGGGCTTTTATGCACCATTTACACATAATCTGACGAAAATATGAGTGGGAGCTATGTCTAAATCTGAACCGATTTTTCAATTTCAGTAGGGTTCGTCCTTGGGCCAAATAAGTGACCTATGCCAACGTTGATCCAATTCGGATTATAAATGCGAACTGTACTTTGTTTACAATTTAACATGGACAGACGGACTTAGAAAGTGATTCTCAAAACGAACCATGTGTCTATCTCGTTTCCTTTTGCCTGTTACAAACATATGTACAAATACATAATACCCTGTACCACAGTGTGGTGAATAATAAATGTTCGCCTTCACTATATTCAGTTTTAGAAGAAATATCTCCATACAACCGCTTGTCGTTGGACTTTTTGGCAAAATCTGGCAGTGCACCGAATTGTGCCCAGAATGACGTGAAGCATACATGGGTTAAATTTTGTTTTTCAGCTTCCACAGATGGGACGAGTCTACAGGACGTCTTGCGCGTTGATACTGTAGTCCCTCTTTGGCAGACTCCTTCTCAATTCGTTCAAAGGTGGCTGTCGAATGCGGCTTTAGTCGACGAATAGGTGGAATGTGTTTTTCGTGGGTTTTTTCCAGGCTTTGGCGCAGAGTGAAAATCTGGTCAATGGTGGATTTGCCAGGTATGAAGCCGCATTGGTATGGCCCAATAATGTCATTGACCATTGGCTTTAGTCGTTCACATAGCACGCTGGATAGCACTTTATATGCGATGGAAAGGAGACTTATTCCTCTATAGTTGGCACATATCGTCTTGTCACCTTTTTGTACACGGGACACATGATGCTGTTTCAATCATTGGACATGCATTCTTCTAGGCAAATTGTACCAATCAGCTGGTGCATGCCCCTGAGCAGCATATGACCACCGGCCTTGAGTAGTTCGGCTAGTAATCCATCGGTACCTGCTGCTTTATTGTTCTTCAGCCGATTAAGTCTATTCTGACCTCATCTTGGGTAGGTGGTATACAATCCATACCGTAATCTGTTATTGGTTCTGGGGTATCTCCTTCACCGCCAATATTTAATACGAGAAGCTTTTCAAAATGCTCCTTCCAGATCCTTAGCACGCTGTCTGTATTTGTCACCAGGTTTCCTTCTTCATCTCTACAGGAGGATGTGTCTGCACCAAAACCTCCGGTTTGGTGTTTTACTCGTTGGTAAAATTTCCAAACTTTATTCTGACTTCTGTACATCTCGATTTGCTCACGCTCACGTTTTTCTTGTTCTTTCTTTTTTTTCTTTTATATTTGATAGATAGTTATAACCTTTACCATATTAAATTTTGTATTTTGGACACGATTTGCAATCAATTAAGCTGTAATTTGGTATTTTGGGTACTCATTGTTTAGCACATTCTTGTACTAAAATTGTTAATATTGACCCTAGTTTGTAGGTAGCCCCGTATACAGTTACCCACAAATCTCCGTACATAACATTTTTATACCCTTCACCACGCTGTGGTACAGGGTATTATGTCTTTGTGCATATGTTTGTAACAGGCAAAAATAATTGAGATAGACCCATGGTTCCTTTTGAGAATATGCATAGAATCACTTTCTAAGTCGATTTATGCATGTCCGTCCGTCCGTCCGTCCGTCTGTCCGTCCGTCTGTCTGTCTGTCCATGTTAAATTGTAAACAAAGTACAGGTCGCATTTATGATCCGAATTGGATGAAATTTGGCATAGGTCACTTATTCGGCCCAAGGACGAACCCTATTGAAATTGGGAAAAATCGGTTCAGATTTAGATATAGCTCCCATATATATATTTAACCGATTTAATGTAAACGGTCCCTATATATCTTTCGATCTGCACGAAATTTGGTACAGGCTAATCATTTAGGCCTATAATGATGTCTGCCAATTTTCGTGAAAATCGGTCCAGATTTAGATATAGCTCCCATATATAGTTTCGTCCGATTTCATGTAAATGGTGCCCCTAAGTCCCTATATATCTTTTGATTTGTACGAAATTTGGCATAACGTACTGAATTAAGCCTAGAGTGATGTCTGCCAAGTTTCGTGAAAATCGGTCCAGATTTAGATATAGCTCCCATATATAGTTTCGTCCGATTTCATACGAATGGTGCCCCAAAGTCCCTATATATCTTTCGATTTGCACGAAATTTGGTATAACGTACAGAATTGAGCCAAGAATGATGTCTGCCAAGTTTCGAGAAAATCGGTCCAGATTTAGATATAGCTCCCATATATAGCTTCGTCCGATTACATGTAAATGGTGCACCAAAGCCCCTATATATCCTTCGATTTGCACGAAATTTGGCATAACGTACTTAATTGAGCCCAGAATGATGTCTGCCAAGTTTCGAGAAAATCGGTCCAGATTTAGATATAGCTCCCATATATAGTTTCGTCTGATTTCATGTAAATGGTGCCCTAATGTTCTTATATATCTTTCGATTTCCACGAAATTTGGTACAACGTACTGAATTGAGCCTAGAATGATGTCTGCCAAGTTTCGAAAAAATCGGTCCAGATTTAGATATAGCTCCCATATATAGCTTCGTCCGATTACATGTAAATGGTGCACCAAAGTCCATATATATCCTTCGATTTGCACGAAATTTGGCATAACGTACTTAATTGAGCCCAGAATGATGTCTGCCAAGTTTCGAGAAAATCGGTCCAGATTTAGATATAGGTCCCATATATAGTTTCGTCCGATTACATGTAAATGGTGCACCAAAGTCCCTATATATCCTTCGAGGTGCACGAAATGTGGCATAACGTACTTAATTGAGCCCAGAATGATGTCTGCCAAGTTTCATGAAAATCGGTCCTGATTTAGATATATCTTCCATATATAGTTTCGTCCGATTTCATGTAAATGGTGCCCAAAGTCCCTATATATCTTTTGATTTGCACGAAATTTGGTACAGCCTAATCATTTAGGCCTAGAATGATGTCTGCCAAGTTTCGTGAAAATAGGTCAAGATTTACATATAGCTCCCATATATAGTTTCGTCCGATTTCATGTAAATGGTGCACCAAAGTCCATATATATCCTTCGATTTGCCCGAAATTTGGCATAACGTACTGAATTGAGTCTAGAATGATGTCTGCCAAGTTTCGTGAAAATCGGTCCAGATTTCTATATAGCTCCCACATATAGTTTCGTCCGATTTCATGTAAATGTTGCACCAAAGTCCCTATATATCTTTCGTTTTGCACAAAATTTGGCATAACGTACTGAATTGAGCCTAGAGTGATGTCTGCGTTGTTTCGTGAAAATCGGTCCAGATTTAGATATAGCTCCTTTTTATTATAGATTGATTTTAAGTAATTGACGCACCAAGAACCAATAGGAACAAAACGTTCTGAAATTAGTCTAACCTTCTGTCACAAGTTTGTTTGAAATCGCTTAATATTTGGATAGAGCTTCCATATATATTTTCGCCCGATTTCAAGTAAATTGGGCATCAAACTCCTCATGTTAGTCAGTTTGACATCAAATTTTGCACAACGTACAAAAGTGAGCATAGAATTATGTAGTTGCGTTTTCTAGAAGTACAGACATAGCCCAACGGATGACCCATTTATATTTGTTTGAAGTCGATTTACATACTTTATGGATAGATCTACGTAGATTAACATTTAGATAAATATCACATATTTTATTTCATCCAATTTCATGCTAATAGTCCAGTTTAATATACCCATAGCGGTTAAGGGTATCATATAGTCGGCCCCGTCCGACTTTACTACTTTCCTTACTGGTTTTGTGCATATGTTTGTAACATGCAAAAATAATCGAGATAGACCCATGGCTCCTTTTGAGAATATGCATAGAATCACTTTTTGAGTCGATTTAAGCTCGAAATTTGGCACAGCGTAGCAAATTAGGTCTAGAATGATGTGTGTAAAGTTGCCTGAAAATCGGTTCAGATTTATATATAGCTCCCACATATACTTTCGTCAGATTTAATGTAAATGGTGCACCAAAGTCCCTATATATCTTTCGATTTGCTCGAAATTTGGCACAGCGTAGCAAATTAGGTCTAGAATGATGTGTGTTAAGTTTCCTGAAATCGGTTCAGATTTAGATATAGCTTCTATATCTGACCAAATGAACAATTTAGTATCGGTTGCAGAATGACGTGTTTATGGTTCCAATTTCATTTTACTGGTCCTTTAAAAATGCGACTTCTGTTAGGATTCATCTGTTGAATATACTCAAAGTGGTGAAGGGTATCATATAGTCGGCCCCGTCCGACTTTACTACTTTCCTTACTGGTTAATATTAAGTCATGTCTGTATTTTAGGAATTTTTGACACGTTTGTCAACCAAATTGGGTGTAATTTGGTATTTTGTATTCTAATTGGCTGTCAAATCTCAGTACGAAAAATTATCAATATCGATCCACGTTTTAGTATATATAACGGAAGCCCCACTATTAGATATTTTTAAAATATAAATCATATTTTTCCGACGTCTATTTCGGTATGTTCAAGGACCTTTCCTAACATGAGTTTTCTTCTAGGAACCATATTCATTTTTTATATTTTGAATATCATCCTCATGGTTGAGGGTATAAAAAGTTCGGCCGGTCGGTGGTTTTTACTGGGTTTGGTGGTTGTTACTGGTTTCCAAAAGGAATGATCACTTAATTTTTTTCTGAGTGTATCTCCCTCTCACTCATGTCATTTGACCATAAAAAATATATTTTACCTTAATCGGAGGGAGGCAAAGACATTGCACCACTTTTAAGGTCATAACAAGCAAATTCCGTGTTTTGTTGTATTTTGCATTTATTTGAACACCAACTGACGTGGATGTGGTTGGTCGCCGGTAGATAGTCTGTAATAAATGGTAGGATTTTATTGTGTTTTTATTAAAATTATATCGTGTGTTTTTCCTTGTGACTTTTCAGTGTTGTTGTATTTGATATAGTTTTAGTTGTCATTGTATTTTGTTTTGTGACACTTTTCCTTTGTTTTTCCCTATGAGAGAATGGGAACCACAAAAGGCATAGGAAAATACTTCAGCTGATTTTTTCCATTTAGCGACACAAATATAATATAAACAATATATGGGAATATATTTTAATATTTATGGGTTAAGGTTGAGGCAAGGCCCTTTCGTTTTGTTTCGTCATAGTCATTAAAACAACCAACCAATAACAAGGCTAGGACATGCCATAGGCACATGCTGTTATATTTTTAGGTGGTAAGAAATTGTTGACTCGACGATAATAAATGCTCGTCTGAAAAAGTATGACATTAAAATGCTAATATTTGCAAATTACACAGTCGAGCATAAAAAATGCAGATTTCGAATTTACTTTACACTTAGATAAGATGTATAAAAAGTTCAGGCGGTATGTTTATGGGAATAACATGGTGAATATTTGCATATTTATATTCATATTTTTCAATTTTTGTACGAACATGAAAAATAATTCAATTTAATAAATCTTTATCTGATTTTATCTTAGGGAATTACTATTAGGAACACTGTCTTTCTTTTGTATATGTAGCTCATTTCTAAAAAAATAAAAATGTACCGATTATAACAGTAGTTATTGTAATATTGAGCGCAGTTTACATGGAATCTCGACATGAAACGTGGTAAATGTAGTTTTCTTCCTAAAAGAGTTCCTTATTACAAAAAGATGTTGCCGGCCTTCTAAACGCCGGCACCAAGAAGAAGCATAGGGCGCAGGCACCGTGCCCGCAAACAAATCAAAATTCCTTACATTCACTGGGGAAGGCTTAATGCTTGGGAAAATAATCCAAACCACACTTTTACAGTACTCGCCCCAGGGTTTTGCGCCATGGAGGCAGAAAATTTTAGTCTCCCAACACCAAAACTAATTTCAAGTGTATTTGGTGTTGATGCGTAAATTAATGTTGGGGCGATGTTTTTCCTTCTAATAGCGTGCTAATGAATGAAGAAATAGTTAAGTAGGGCTCTTTAGGTAAGAAAAAGGCAATGCAGGGGTGATAAAAAGGTAGAGAATGCCGGGTACAGTGTTGTATGTGAAGCCTACAAAAGTGAAAAACGTTCCGGAAATCAGGGCGAATTCGGCTGAGAGTGGTTACAGCACTTAGGCGTTTACATTGGGGGTATATGATGCACCAAAATAAAGAAAATAGCGCTGTGTTACTGAAGATGAACGGGTAGGAGATGTATTATAGAACAAAGAGGGAATTTAGATGGCAGAAAGGTTGTTTAAAATAATAAAATCAAATATGTCAAAAAAATAACATAAGTGGTATGGCCGTTAAATTTGAACATATGAATGGCATGGCCATCAAGCATCGCACAAATATCAACCCTGCAAAGAAAAAAATAAAGATACCAATACCAACAAAAAAAAAAAGAGATAAAACGAATATCGCCGAAAACGGTTAAAGAGAAAATGGTAAAGAAAATGGTTTTCCCTGGAAAATTGGCTTGTGGCGGGAGAAAAGAGGGGGTATATAAACCGTCTGCGCAGGGAAATGAGAAAGAGAAAGCGAAGCGTACCTAACCCGTGACCTCGACAAAAGAAAGAAAAGTAAAACTTTTAAATTAAGAGTGTTGTGTTTTATTTAGAATATATGTGAGTATTGTATGCAAAATGTTGAAATGTTTGATTTACGTGTATGTGTGTTTATGTATCAACAGCAAAGCGTTCTGGTAATTGCCACTGGCCTTCAAAGCAGCGAACGGAGGCCAGTGTAATTTTTATTGGTTGGCTGAAGAAAATTTTCTGACATATTGGAGCAGTAATCACACCCCCTTGCGCTTTACCCTGACACCATATATCCCTTCTTGCGGGGGGCTTACTGCTGAAAGTTTAAATTGCCATTTGTAGAGATACGGTAGCCGTAGAAAGTCTTCAATGAGCTTTGTTGATGAATGTTGTCCTGGTGGTAGGTGGAAGGAAAAATAGTGCCCTCTAATTTGTGCGAGCCGTAATTGAGAAGAGCTTGCTGCCACCCAGTCATGAAGGAGTGAAACCTAAAAGAAAATTAAACCATACCAATCAATTATCATACAACCAGCAGGTAACAGTGTGTCGAACCGTGTGTTGAATGTTTATAAACCAGCATTTTTGTGTCAATCATTTCTCTGAAAGAGAGAGAAAAAAATAGAATAAATAATATATTTTGTGGTGAAATTCGGAAGGGGTTGAATACAAAGAAAAAATATTTATTAAGACGAATAGAATTGCAATTAGGTTAAGTAAATTAAGTGTTAATTTTTGTAAAAGAGATAATACTCTGGTTGATCTAATCGGCTAGAATAGACCAACTGGATTAGTCGCTAGGCCTTGTTGGGTGGATGTTTTTTTTTTCATTACGAGAGATCTTCATTAAGAGAGCTATTTTAGTGGGTAGCGAATATAACGTAATTGCGCGGGAATCAAGCGCGGATGAAAAGACAAGGTATAAGACAATTTATTTGTTCTGTGGGGGTAATGAGCCATTAGTGTAATAGAGTCGGGTATTATCATCTTGATTCATTTAAAATTATATCAGTTGTATAGGTTAAGAAAATGTATAGACTATAATAGAATTAATCATATAATCAATAAAATCTTAATATGTTTGTTCGTTAAGGTAGCGTAACTGAAAACCAACATGTGTTGCTAATTCCGTGGTAGTGTGAGAGGTGTTGTGAAGAGGTAAGTGTGTGAAACAGTGTGTGTGGTTTTTGGGGTCCAATATTAAAGAATGAAAGTGGACTAATTGGATCATGGTTGGGAGGGCCACACAGTGGGCAAAAAGGCAGATCTAGCGCGCAGAAAATAAAAGTAGATGTTTTACTGTGTGTTTATCGATATCTTGGATAAGAATAGATTTAGATGGACAATTTTAATTATTTTATGAAAAAATTTGCCAATATTTTTTTTTTATTAACCCACTAAGCGCCGATTTTTTTTTAGAAAAAAACTTAAATTTTTAGCTGAAAATTACTATTTTGAAGCAATTGAAATATTTTATAATAAGCAACATTTTTCGTTATAACTAATAGTACTCCTAAAATGGGAGCTTCTTTTAAAAATTCCGAAACATTTAGAAGGTTAAAAGTTGGTTAAGGGCAAACACTATTGTTATTATATGTATCTTTATTATTGTTAATGTTATATACCTAAAACATCAAACTATATATATTTTATAAAATTTAGGCATTACTTATTAAATACTAATCACATTCAGAATCCGAGTTTTGATCTGAATTATTTGGTAGCATTGGATCCTCCAGTAGTTTAAGGACTTCTTCAGATAATGGCTCACTATATCGATGGTTAAGAGATGTACTACGAGACAAACTTGATATTTTTGGATCAGAAGAAAATAGCAACCTATTGAAAAGATCCTTCATTGTTTTCTCACGACTAATTTGTCTGGTGTACAGTTCGCTGTACTTCCGAAAGTCCTTATTTCTGGATTCCATGGCTTCTTCAGACAACATTCCTATGGGCAAAGCTGCACATTTAATTATATCAGCCAATTTTCATGCTGACGCTCCATTTGTTTTTTGTTCATTCTGGCTCCATCCATTTCGTTTTAAATCGCGTACATAGCGTGGTAACTGTTCGACAAATCCCTTTAGCGTTTGCATAATCGGTAGCATTAACTCCAAGTCTATTTAATACATATTCTTTTACATCAGAACCATTTTTAGATTTTAGCCAAACTTCAAAGAGCTCTCTGTACAAAATTGACATTTTTCCACTTCACTTGTTTAAGAACTAAAATAAATCGCTATTCACTTGTTTATAACTTGTATAATCCCATTCTTTGACACTTATTGAATGAGAAAAATCTATGAATGAACATTTGTTAAATGCGGATTTTTCATTCAGGGGTAGAAAAATCTATATAATATGTATTTTTGCATTCATAGGTAACTGATACCTGTATCCGACCCTAACGAAATTCGTATGACAAAGTCATAAAGTCATCCGAAGTCATGTCAGTCATTGGAAACCCCATAACAGGTATAATAAAAGTCCATAAACTCCACCTCCACGAAAATCATAAATATATGTAAAACAGTGTATATATGAATGTTACACCAATGATATTTTTCCAGGGTTCATAAAGTGGACCCTTTACCTGCGGTATTTTAGAAGACTCTTACAACCGATTTCGTTGTAATTTAAATTTTTTATTTAGAAAGACATTTGGAATAAATGTATATTCAGTGCATGAGTTTAAAATCAACGTTTGGAGCAGCTTACTTAAATACCCTCATTTTCATACTCACACCCAGTACTCTGGATCCTTAGGATGGACATTTTGAACTTGTTCTTTCTTATCTGCTATGCTGTGATCTATTCCAAGTCATATTTGATGAATTATATCAAAAAAATTCGCAAATTTTTAATTTTATTTGAACAATACCTTAAAAAAGCTTCCTACACCAAATTGACATTTTTTCAAAAAATTGCCATAAATCCGAGAATCGCAGGAAGTCGCAGGAAAAAAATTAGTATGATATTCTAGACAGACACACAAGAAAAATAAAACAAAAATCAACGCTGAACTCGACTGCACTCCATACTAAACCCCTATTTTAATTGAAGGAATTTAAAAAAACGGACCTTACATATATTTAGCCCGAAACACCTAAACTAAAATAACTTATGGGTTATATAGCTATATATAACCATGCACACGACCATCGCAATTTTATACTAAAAAATACCATTTTTAATGTTTTAAAGATTATTTTATAGGGACCTTCAACTTTAAAACTGCATTAATGTTTTAAAGTTTCCTTCAACTTCATTTTTTTATTTTCTGCGCGCTAGATCGGTATTTTTTCCCACTGTGGGCCAGTACGAGACCATACACCGAAGTCTCTGATGTGTACGTTTTTCCCCATTGATGTCGTGCTGTAATACAGTAAAATCCGTTAGTGAACACCTCATTTTCAATGTTTGTGTGTTGGCTTGTTTTGGCGGGTTGAGTTCCCATTACCCGAAGAGATCCTAGAGTGATGCCGGCGGTCAGCTCAAGCCTAATATATATGCACACGTAACAAGGAATTAAAGACAGAACACATCACTCTCATTCGCATTTGATTTTTAATTCGAAGACTTCACCGATAAGGTGAACATGATTTTGGAACGGTTCAACAGTAGCTTTTGGGGCTGAGAATCTCTGACTATGCAGGAAGAAAAATAAGTCACAGGAAAAATAAGTCAGGCCTGTATGTCGGTTAACTCATAAATTCCGCGTTTTGACTGCTTAAGAGGCACCGGTCTAAGCCGATGTGTGTGCGTTCGCATAGTCATGGTGCGCATTGATTCTTCTTACTCTAACAAACCCCCGTTTTATTGTTACTGATTCATCACTTTACTCGATTTAATCAAGTGAAATTACTTAATGCGTGCCATTCATTTCAAAAAAATTGAAAAAATGCAATAAACAATAAAAGCTTGCAATTAGAGAAAAATTAAGTTTTATTAGTATTTTATAGTTTAATTTCTAAATGGAAACCGAGTAGTACAATCTTTCCGAGGTAATTGGTGTTGGTTAAAGTGGATTATTTTATACAAACACGAATACATGGGTTTTAATGTGTTAGCACACAAGGTTACATGCGCATGTAAACTTTATATGACTGTTAAGGTTTTTAAAAACAACAATGACATTGACAATAATAAAACAAAACACAAACTCACATAAAATTCTTACTCACTTTGTAACACAAAATTCTAGTCAGGTGTGCGGGGTAGGAGGACAAGTGTGGCAGGCTAAAATTGTCTGACATATGTGATATGAATATTTTGTGTATACTGGTGTCTGATTTAACTTTGTATGCGTGGTACTGTTATTGGAAGTTAACCAAGTAAACGATTTCGAATGACGATTCTTTTCGATATTTTATTTGCATATTCTCAATTCTTGGAAATTCCGATTCCGGAGAATACTCTATATAGGTCCATGTTTTGACATTGCTTTTTTACAAAGTCCAGCCAAATTTTTGATGTTTCAAAGGTTTAGTCGTTCTTCTCACCGACTTGGCTGTTATTAAGTCTGACATCCATCTTCTATTGAAATGCATGGAAAGCCCCCTGACGGTCTAATAATCAGCCTATGCATCAACTTAAAAACATGAGGAATGAATAAGCAAAGACTTCAACCATTGTTCAAAGTAGAATATTTTCTGCGAAGCGATAGATGGGACTGTCATCACCTAGGGAAGCCTACAGCTGGAATAAAATCCAAACGAAAATAACACATGGATTAATCCAGAAAAATGTCACAAAATAATTCATGCTGGGTTATAAAAACAAATAATGACCTTTACCCTATATGAACGAATTTTAATCTTGTGGCTATTTTTGTCGAATTCTATCAAATTGGTTGTTGAGTATGTTTAAAATTTAAAAACCACTCTGCTGAAATGCATCCAAAACCTCTTGAAATTCTAATAAACAAACTCGTCATCAACATAATCAAATTAGAATATCACGATATAGGAATGGTGGAGATAGTGCCATCCAGAGGGAAATGGCAATACTAAATAAGCAAGGCAACGATAACTGGAAGCCCCATCACCTAGGATAAGCAACATTATATTGATCATTTACTTAGCTAGATCATTTACTTAGCAATCATTAACGAAAATAACACAAAGGCCAATTGCGTAGAATGGAAGTATAGGCCTTTGTGGAACCGCGGCCTTTGAGGAACAAATCTGCTGGTAAGAAGGCAGATTATAAAATCAAATAAAGGAATTGGCCTATATGGAAGGGGTTTAAACTCTACTGGTCGATGGTGCAGTGGATCCCGGGTTCAAATTACAGCGGGAAAGAGAAACTTATTTCAAAGAGGTTTTCGAGCTTTCTCTGAATTCCTATAATCAACCTCGGGATCACCGTCAACACATAGAGATAACACTAAATAACAATGGTAGGCTAGATCACCGCTCAGAGGAAAAAGGCAACACTAATTAAGCAAGGACATCAACCAATAGACATAGTTCAATGATATGTTGTAACGATAGATGACAGTAAGATGATGATGTTTGTGAAAGCCCTATGCAACCAAAAATAGCTGATGCGAGCACCCTAATCACTCAAATTTTACACATCACTGAAAATTCAAGGAGGTGTTGCTCCTACGTAACGATAGATGGCATCACAATCACATAGGTCAGCGTAGCTGAATAAAAGACATCGGAGAAAACTTATCGATAGGTAAAATTGCTGATAAAGACTGAAATAATAAAGTATTTGTCATCATTTTTGCCACCAACAAATCAGGTGAAGTCTAATTAAGGAAATAGTTATCGTGCAGTTATATGGTGCTACCTTAATTATTGCGATCTCTATCGTAGTTTGACTGACCGAAAGAAAGGCGTTCCTGTATCGACATAGAATTTTATTTTGATTAACAATTAACAACAATATATATATACTAGCAAAGTGCCCGCTACTTCGTATGCGGAAAGGGAATACAAAAAATCATATGGAAATCGTGAATACTGTATAATTTTGTTGTACTATAGTTCTGAATTCCACCTTTTTTCTTACATCTAATACCAAGTTTATTACAATTAAGTACTCTTCATACACATCAGCACTATTTTCCGAAATCTCTTTCTTATTTCCATTACATAGATTAAAAATAGATCAGAATTCCAATTAAATACTTTAGCAGAAACGAACAGGTTCCACATTCAGCTCCATTTAAAACTTTTCGAACACATAAGTACCACCACCACTAAATTTAGTACCACTTAGTACCTAAAACCCGTTGGTTCTTCTTTCTAACTCTCTGCCACTGGCATTCCAAATTGTAAGTTTCCAGCTCTCTCCGTTACCCAAATCCAAGTTGTTCCAAATTTAGTGAATTTTCTGTTTACTATTCGTACATATAAAATTCGAGTTTCCAAAGTTGTCTCCATAGCTCAGTACTACACTTCAACAGTAATCTGAATTCTAAAACTCAGGAATCATACAAATCCAAATCGTTTCAAATTTAGTACCATTTAGTACTTTTTATACCCATAAGTAAGAATTTCTAAAACTACATCAATCCTACACTTTAACAGTAATCTTAATTCCACCAAGGTCCAAATTGTACCAAATTTAGTTCTTTTGGTACTCATAAGTACAAATTGCCAAATGTAAATCAATTCTGCTTTTAAATAGTAATCGTAATTGCAAATTTAAGAATTTCAGCTCTGTCTGTTCATTAAAGGCAAAATTATACTATATTTGATACCATCCTCTACTTTTCGTACCCATATTCCAAACCTATCTCAATATTTCAAACCTGCTTTCAAATAGTAATCGTAATTGCAAATTTAAGAATTCCAGCTCTATATGTTCACTAAATTGTATCAGATTTGGTACCATTCTGCACTTTTCCTACACGCCCACAGTAACCTAAGTTACAACTTTCAGGATTCGAGTTCTACCCGTTCATCAAAGTCCAAATTTTGTGCTTTTCGTACTCAAGGTACGAATTTCCAAAATTACGTCAGCCATGCACTCCAATAATAACCTTAAGTCTGCATTTAAAGATTCCAGTTCTATACGTTCACCAAAATCAAAGTTGTACTAAATTTAGTACCATTTATTACTTTTCGTAGCCGTAAGTACGAGTTCCTAAAACTGGCTCAATTCCACACTGCAACAGTAATTTTAATCATAATTTCTAGGATACCAGCCCTACCCATTCACATAGATCTCAATTTTACCATATTTAGTACCATTTAGTACTTTTCGCACTTATGAGTTCGAATTTCCAACAATATCTCAATCCGGTCCCATAACAGTAATTTTATTGTTATCCATCTCTATCCTTTCCCTCAAATCTAAGTTGTACTAAACTTATTACCATTTAGTACACATAATTACGCATTTTTAAAACTACTTCCATGTCCCTTCCTACACTCCAACCTTAATTTTAATTTCAAATTTTAGGAATCCCGCTCACAGACAACGAATTGTACCATATATAGTACCATTAATTGTCCATAAGTACGGAATTCCAAAACTACCTTAATTCTGTAATTTTCCTTCGAATCTTAAGTTTTCCATCTCTATCCGTTAACTCTAATCCAAATTGTACCAAATTTTGTACCATTTAGTATAATCCTGTACTCTAACTGTAATACTAATTCAAAATTTCAGAATCTCAGCTCTATCCGTTCACACAAAAACAATTTGCAAACTATTTGGTACCATTTAGTACTTTTTGTTTCTATAATTAAGAATTTCCTAAACTACCTCAATCCTACACTCCAACAGGAATTTTCATTCAAAAATTCTGGAGTCCAGCTCTATCAGTTATCAAATAATAAAGTTGTACCAAATATAGTACCATTTAGTACACATAATTACTATGCTTCCATATCTCAATTGTATATTCCAACAGCAATCATTATTCCAAAGTTTAGGTTTCCAGCTCTCTCCGTTCACCCAAATCCTAATTGTACCAAATCTAGTGCCGTTTAGTACTTTTCGTACACATAAATACCAATTTGCAAAGATGTCTCTATAGCTCAATCTTCAAGAGTAATCATAATTTCAAATTTCAGGATTTCAGGTCTATCCTTTCAAGTAAAATCCAAATTGTACTAAATTTGGTACCATATAGTACCAATAAGTAACTACCTCAATCCTACATTCAACAGTCATTTTTTCACAATTTGAAGACTCCAGCTCTATCTGTTCACCTAAATCCAACTTGCACCAAATTTAGTACTATTTAGTACTTTTCGTACACATTAGTAAGATTTTTTAAAGCTACTTGAATCTTGTGCTCCAATAGTAGTCCTGATTCCGATTTTCCGGATTCCATCTCTATACACTCAACTAAATGCAAATAGTACCAAATTTAGTACCATTTTGTACTTTTTATACACATAAGTACTAATTTCTCAAATCATTTCCTTACATCAACGCCACTTCCCAACCTGTATTCCATATAAAATTTTAAGATTCTAGCTATATATGTTCAATATAAATACAATTAGAACTAAATTTACTAATGTTTAGTACTTTTAGTACACTTATAGGTCGAATTTTCAAAAACCCTTTTGTACATCTTTCTAACTTTACATCAGTGACCCACATTCCAAATTTCAGAATTCTAGCTCTTCCCGTTCGCCTAATACAAAGGGTACCATATTTGGTACATTTTAGTACTTTTCGTACACTTCTAGTTCGAATTTCCAAAAACCCAGCCTTATCTCACGCTTACACACCAACAACAACCCACACTCTAAATTTCAAGGTTCTAGCTTCAGCCGTTTCGTCTGGGCGATGATCTGTCAGTCAGTCACTCACTCACTTAACACTAAGCTCTTTTATATATATAGATAGATATATTTTTGGATCTCAGATGATTATTTCTATTTTATTTTACCCTCCAACTTATGGTGGAGAGGATAATAGTTTTTATAACCCCACATTTTATATAAATTCCAAAGAGATCCTTTTCAGAGTCGATTCCAAATCCGAAAATCAAGATAGAGAAGGTATCAAAAACCAATGATTGTATATTCTGTAACATTATTATTTGACTTAAATTCCATTGATAACTGCGATATTTTTCAGTGAAACTGTTTGTTGGGTTATCGCATACATGTGCGTATGTAAATTCCTTGTGGTATACATTTGAGTTTTTTTTTTAATTTTTTGTTAGACCAGCAGTGCCCAAAATAGGTCCCATGGGCTGTCGGTGTATGTCAAATTGCTCACACATACAATTATAAAAGAGAAACATTTGAAAATAACATTTTTTTTCAAAATTGTCATTCATTTCTTTTTGTTTTCATACACAACACCGAAAAAATGGGTATATTTTTGGCAAACAATAGTTCGGAACCAGTCGAAATATGTGGCCGGGAGGGCAAAACAGAAACAAATATATCTTTATATGGGAAAATGTATCAACAACAGCTATATTTGAATTGAATATAAAGTAGATTTCTTCCCTAAATTTGAAAATAATATTTTTAAAAAAATTTCTCACAGTATATGACATAGAAACAAAAATTTTGAAATTTTTGTATTTCAAACAAATACAATCACAAAACATGAATGTATTAGTGTGGACAGCCCTGTGTTAGACACATTTTATGATTTAATGGATGTCATTATAAACCAGGGCTGTCCACACTAATACATTCAAGTTTTGTGGTTGTATTCGTTTGAAATACAAATTTTTCAAAAGTTCTGTTCCTATGTCCTATATATTGTGAGAAATTTTTTACAAATATCATTTTCAAAATTTAAGGAAGAAAAACATTTTATATTCAATGCAAATTTGATTGTTGATAATACATGTTCCCTTATAAAGATATATTTGTTTCTGTTTTGCCCTCCCGGCCACATATTTCGACTGGTTCCGAACTATTGTTTGCCAAAAATATACCCATTTTTTCGGTGTTGTGTATGAAAACAAAAAGAAATGAATGACAATTTTGAAAAAAAAATGTTATTTTCAAATGTTTCTCTTTTATAATTGTATGTGTGAGCAATTTGACATACACCGACAGCCCATGGGACCTATTTTGGGCACTGCTGTTATAAACCGAATTAGAAACAAATGTTCGTACGCATGAATGAAACACGTTTACACGAATCCGTATATTATCTATATATATAAAAATGGAGCCATAAAAATGTATACTAACTCATCAATTGAGAACGGCTGGACCGATTTGACTCAAAGTTTCTTTCAGTTGTCGGAAATTACAGTGGGAAGGTTTTTATGAAAGAAAATTTTAAGAAAAATCCGCGAAAATCTTGCAAAAATTATTTTTAAAAATTGGCTGGACCGATTTGACATAAAATTTCTTTTAGTTGTCTGTAAATGAAGTGGAGAGGTTTTAATGAAAGAACGTTTTGAAAAAAATCCGCCAAAATGTTGCAAAAATTATTTTAAAGAAACGGCTGGACGATTTGACTTACAGTTTCTGTTAGTAGTCTGTAATTGCAGTGGAAATGTTTTAATGAAAGAACATTTTGAGAAAAATCCGCGAAAATGTTACAAAATATATTTTGAAAGATATTAGAATGTCCACACATTTTATATCGAACCTTTATGATTTCATCTCTTCGTAGTTCTTCTTGGACATATTTTGGGCGAAAATTGACAGCGTATAATATCTTTAAGAATTTGTCATTTATGGAAAATTCTCAAAATATGTTAATTTGCTACAATCAATTGGATTGTCATTGCCTTGAAAAATAAACTATTATGTATATAAAAAAATTAATTGCTGTTCATTAGTCTCGCAAAAACTCGAGAACGGCTGAACGGATTTATCTGATCTTAGTCTTGAAAACCGCGGAAAATTTGCAAAAATAAATTATTATGAAGCATATTTGCATTTCCACGAATTTTGTATCAGGCTATTTGATTGCACCACGTCGTAGTTGCTTTTTGAGATATTTTGGGCTAGAAGTGGTAGCGACCAAGAAGACAGTCGGAATAGTGTTCTGATTCTGATTCATGCCCTAGATTATTTCTTGAAAATAATAATAATAATAGGGACATGTTGATCCTTATAGTACCTAAAATGTTGCAATGTCACGAGAAATATCAAATCTTCTCCTAATAGTTGGTTAATGTCTTTGAACTTATAAACACAACACTTCGCACTATGTAGTTTCCCTAAATCGGTGGGGACAGTGCTTCAGCATTATATTGTCCATGCCCTGAAAAAATAATGGTCAAAATTACAGACATACCGATAATTAAACGGGAAACATTTATGGCACCTTTTTAATACGTTGGGCCAACCCAATTCGCTCAACGTCTTTACAATACGAAATCTTGGTCCTAAATAGAATTGTTTCCGCAAAAATGTGTTTTACCATTCCGAAATGATATATTACAGCTACTACAATGGGAATGGATATATGCCAAATTACAGCCGATTATATTTAAAAACGTGCCCAAATCCCCCATAGCATCGAAAATGTGGAGTACTATTATATAGGCGATATTTGGAGGCTTGGGCGAATATAAAATTACAGCCAAATACCGAATTTTAGGCATATGAGGGATATTCGTTATATGGGGGGCTACCATAAAAAGTGAACGAAAATGTAACATTTTCAATAACAAATATCTTATAAAAAGCTAATTTAATATTACGCTACGGTTATATGGAAGTCTAATAAATATATTGCGGAAAATTAATTAAACAAAAATCTGTGGAGGGTATAAAAACCAACCTAAAATGACGAAAATTATACATCAACTATATTGCTAGGCAAGACAACGTTTGCCGGGCCCGCTAGTTGTTGTATATTATGTTTTGCACATGTGTGAGCAAGTGCAAAAATAAGACATTCTAATGATGTTACATATGTACGCATTGGGTTACGGAGAGAGTGTGATTAAAAAATGTAGGCTTTCTATGCAATTAAAACAAATAATTTTGTTGAGGGACATATATAAGTGGCAAACATTAATTAAGACTTCGCTGGGAATACACAATAAGTGACCTTGACATTATTTGAATACCTGACATGTTTTAAGGTAACAGTGATACAGAGAGGACAGTGACGTTTGAAATATTCAAGTCGGAGATTAAGAAAAATACATTTTTCAAATGTTTGCCTAGCCTTACTTTTATAAACTTTTACTTAACTTATGTCAAAAAAATTCGTGCCATATAGTTTTGGCAAAAAAAAAACACGTACACAAACGAAAACGTTGACGTCGTATTCGTATTGACAACTGTATCTATGGTCAAAAATATAAACTTTAAATTACTTTTATGTTTATATGATACAGATAACTTGTCTCGTCTGTGTCTTGTTCACGTTATTAAACGTTTTAACGTTGTTAGAAGAAAACCAAGTGGAAGACGTTAAGTTCGGCCTTTAGAACTTTAGATATCCTTCACCATAGGTATACTAATATTTACTTGAAATAAAAATATAGGGAACATACCAGTATGTTCAGTATGAAAATTGTCATTGAGGAGAATATTTTGTCGAATATAAGATTTTTGTTCACAACAACAAACTATAGGGCTTAAATGCGGGCCTATAAAGTTCATTCTCGAACCTGACGTTCTAGCTTTTTTATCTCGATATCCTCCACCTTCCCATCTTCGAACGTGGCCGGCAGACAAAATACAACTCCATGAAAAATTTTGGCAATTTGTCTCAATTCGTTTAGAGGCTAGAGTGTTACAACAGATAGACGGACATAGCTAAGTCGTCATAGAATTTTACGCTGATCGAGAATATATACTTTATAGGTTCGCAAATGATTATTTCGATGAGTTACACTCGGAAAAACAAAATGAATATACCCACCATGCTATGGTAGAGGGTATAATAATAAAGCACACGAGACGAAGCTAAAGAAAACAACTCTGAAAAATGCAGGCGGTCTCGAATAACTTATATCCTCTACGTGAATACCCCCACAAAATAGGTTGTGCCAGAGCACATATACTAGATTTGTTATTTTAATGCATTGTTCATTTTCGACAGATCGTTAGTTGGGACACTTTAGGTCCGCATTTGCCTCCGACCAAGCAATAACCGCTGTCAATAAATCATTTATTCTCCAAGGTCTGAAGGTGATTGCTTTGAAATTCTTTATATTATTCTCAATCAATCTCGTATATAGTTTTTAAATATCTATTAAAATTATTGAGTTACAAATGAAATAAAAACCATACTTTCTTCAAAGAAATTCAATACAGAAGGATACCAGCAGCCCTATTATGTTTTCCCACTCCTCTAAAAATATAATTCCTAAAGAATATATATAATATATATATATATAGCATACAAAATATATATGTGTAAAATATTCATAGAGTATATACATTCATCCATACATCGTTATCGACCATAGCCCAGGGATCTATTCAGTGTGTATAGAATCAAGAAGTAAAAAACGAAAGCAAACTTTTTGCTATTCCCATCACGAGCGAAATTTAGCTTTCAAACTGTAATCGAGTAGCATTGATATACAGAAGTTGTATTTGTTTTTTCAATGTTTGTTACAATTTACTTTGAAAAAATAATAAAAACAAGAAAAAGAAGACACCTTCATATTTTTAATGACAGGGCGACATCTTTCTGAAGTTTAGAGAATTTAAATGTTTAATATATGTTCACCTCATGGTAGAGAGAATACAAATTTTGTCCTGCCGAACTTAACTCATTCTTCCCCATCAGTATCACGCCAACACCTAGTATACCGATTTAAACAAAGATTGTTCATTTTCCTCTCACGAAGATATACTTGAGATCTCATCATTCATTGCCCGATTTGACACAGTCAGCAAAATTTCATCGCAATTGGAGAAATTTGGGGTATTTGGTTCACTTTATTTATTAAATCGGACGAAAATATTTAAAGACCAAAAACCAGAAACGATTTCAACAAAACTTAATGGAAGGTAATCCCCTCTCAATGTTTTACGCTGTGAAAATTTTCGTATTCGTCGAACAAAAGTTAGCTATTTGTACATAAGTTCCCTGAAATGAACGACAATATATATGGGTCTTAAACATATCATTCAGGTCACACTTCCATACACTTTGGACAACTTCGTTTCAATCGGACAAACTATGGGTCTTTGATGAACAATTTAGATCAAACCGTCCGAAAATATGTACGGGAATTATATCAAACTCTTTTTAATTCGCTAAGCTATGCAAAAATATCTATGGGAGGTACATCTAAACATGAACTGATTGGAACAAAATATTACAAAGGTAATTCTAGACATAATCCGGTAAGCTGTGAAAAAATGTATCACAGTTTGGCTTCGTGGTGCACCATCGTGTATCTATATTTGAATCGATTGCTACAACTTCAAAACTGCCCCTTCTGGGCCACAATAATGAAATGAGCGAAATTTAATCTTTTTCGGATAGTGAAGCTTATTCGAATCATTTCGATTTTTTTTCGCGTGACTCACACCTTACATAGATCAGAGGAAATACTACAGATTCTTCATCGGAGTGTATAAGAGATATTCGCTCTATCAGACTTCATGTCGTGTAAAAAGCGCATATGAATATCTTTTAAACCCTCCGTTGGGGAAACTGTAGAATTTCGTCTGCTCTATGTAAGGTGTGAGTCATTTAAATTCCGCATCATTAACACAGAAATCATATATAATTACGTCCCATTTCAACGGAAGGGTCTAGGATTGAAATACTGACCCACATCAGTGTAGCGTATGTGTGTGTTAATGTGGAATTTTCCATACACCCTACCTGCTTTAGTAAGCGCACGAACGTACAAAAAGGTACTAAAATGAATGTAATAAGGCAGAATGTAGGGTTGATATAAGAATGCTGTTTCGGAACGTCGTACTATGTAATAATTTCTAAATTTCACCTATTTTTTAAATAAATAAATATACGATTTCTGCGTACAAAATTTTGTAATAAGCTCATGATGCATAACGATCCTGAAATTCAGAAAATTATAACTGTGAACAGAACTCTAACATATATATTTAATATTGGAGATCCACCATAACCATATAAATAGAAATATAAATCCAACATCATAGGGTTACACTGTAGCCAAAAGTCTAGTATTTATACTGAATTTGGTACTTCATTAATCAATTTCTTATGGTGTTGTTTAACAATTGAATCAAGGAAAATATGTTTAGCTATTCCAAGGCAATTCACAAACTTTTTCCACATCGCAAAAAGAAATATTCTTATAATTTCAATCATGAAGTAATATCATAAAAATTCATAAATTTTAAATTAATATTTTAATGGTCTTTCCAAATATAACCACACCCACATACATAAATATGTACATACGGATAAAAAAAATCATAGTTAGGCTTTTAGTTAAGGCTGAGTGATGTCATTACCAACCCACCCCCTTACACCCTCAATCAAATGTAACATTTAATTCAAAAATTACCTCCGATTCCTAACCCATAAGCCAATTTACTTGAACTGGGTAATTGAAAAAGACCATTATGTTATTTGGGACATATAATGATAGAGAGGATTTGCGGGGGATATTAGGTACGAACATTCAATTTTACTTCTTATTTCTGTGGTTTTATGAGTGGTTGACGAAAAAGTTCTGTCATGCTCTCAGTATTGATTTTTGGGGAATGGGTGAAGGGCGGGAAAATAGAATTCGTATACAACTTGTTGTTGTGAAAAAATCTCCTTATGGCCTCCACCAAACTCACTGAGTAATTGAATAAACCGAATGACATTACAAATCGAGTTAAGTGTTTCATAAATTTGATGAAAAGTATTTTTGGTTGTTGTGATTGCATATTTGGGGATTCGAAAGGGATCGCCTATGTTTGTAATGCAATTACAGGAAACACAGTAGTCGTTTATTGTTGTTGTGATGATTAGTAGTGGACGTTGTAAACCCTCCCACTAAAACGTAAATTTTGAGTAGAAATGGGGTAAAGTAATTTCTATACGCAATTGAACTCCTAAAAGGTCACAAGGCTACGAATCGTAAGGCAAGCACTAATATTTTTTTCAGGCTATACTTTTGTATTGTTATATTTTGAAGGAAATATCTACGTATTGAAGATCAAAAATATCTAAAAGCCATAACATGATCTGACGAGCATGGGTGATTTTAATTATTTCTACATATAGGGTCATCGATGAATTTTTCGAGATGTTTTAAATGATATGAGAAATATATTTATACACTTTACCATATATTGGATGACACAAAATTCCGGAAGGTACGTTTTTGGCGGATATTTTAATTGGAGTCCCTTGACATTGTTGTCGAATTTTGTAATTTAAATATGTGTACATATTTTAATAACAAATCAACATAAACATTCCAATGTTATTTGATCACAAAAAAAAAAATAAATAAATAAATACTCACATATGTATATTTGAATTTATCGTAGACATTACCATAAACAGCATCAACATTGAATTCAATGGGAAAACAATAAAAAGTACCCACCAAACAAAATACTTTCAAAGAATTTCAGTAATCCACCCTCTTACCGTCACTTCTCTATATTGGTAAAGGATTTTGAAGAGAATGAATGTTTGCTTACTTACGCTTATTTGTGACACTCACTTTGCAAAGGCCCCTTTTATCTTATTTATGTTATTGTCTTCCAAATAAGAAGAGAATTTGCAAATTAATTTGTTGGGTAAACAGAAAACTGGGTAAGTTTTTCAAACTATATGTATGTATGAATATAAACAAATAGTATACCCACATATCTACATACAAAAACATAAAAAACACAATACAGTAGACGTTATTGAAAAATGTATGGATATTCCGTACAATTTGGCATATTGGGCTAAGAGGTCAAACTAATATACATACATAAATGTGTCTGTGTACATATGGCAGATTGGTGGTTTAATAATTGTGGGCAAAGATTAATTGAAAAATGAAAAATATTCATTGCATACTAATAGACATGAAATTATTTTTTTGTAAACCCTCAATGTAGACAATTAAGGATCAGCATTGTTTAATGCTGATTAAGACTGAAGTTGAGAAAATACTTCGTTCCGTACAAAATAGAAAGTAAAACCGGAAATTAATAGAAAATCAGGCAATTTGGTAATTTAGCACACTATTGCGCGCGGGTGCGTTGTCTTGATGAAAAATTATTTATTTTTGTTTTGTAAGCCAGGGCGTTTTTCTCGAATTTGTACATTTAATTGATTCAAAATGTTGTAGTAGTACTCTGAATTTATTTATGTTCCCCTTTTGCAGATAGTCAATCAATAAAATACCTTTGAAATCTCAAAAAACCATTGCCATAACCTTACCAGCCAATTGAAGTGTTTTTGCCTTCTTTGGAGCACCTCCTCCAGCTTCAGTCCATTGTTTGGATTGTTCTTTTGTCTCTGGAGTATAGTGGCCGCATTAGCAGTTATGAAACAATGCTTGAATTCAATCTTATTTCGCTTAAAACGATCCAAACAAGCTTGAGAAATGTTCATTCTTATGCGTTTTTGGTCGACTGTTAACAAATGCGGGGCCCATCTTGCCCGTAGTTCTTAATGCAAAATTAAATGGACTCAATCGTTTGAGAAGCCATGATATTAACAATTTTACGCAGGTTTATTCGTCGATTATTTAATACCATATCATGCACTTTGGCTACAATTTCTGTTGCTGTTTCTGGACGTCCACTACGAGGTTCATCTTTAATGCTTGTACGACCACATATAAATTCAGCAACCCAATTTGTTACTGTTGGATATGAAGGAGCACATTCGCCTAACACATTCATTATGAATTTCTTGTCCCGATAAACCTTTTTTATGTAAATATTTAATGACAGCACGCATTTCTAATTTTACCATTGTAAAAAATTGCGGATGCGTCTTTTTTAAACACCTGTTTCTATATGAAGGAGTTGCCAGAACGAAACGTACGTATCACTCATTTGCTGCAAGAGAGGCATAACTCAAAAACGTAATTTTCGAGTTAATGAGGCACGACTGTTCGCTATAATATACCTCATGTTGTGCAAAAAATTCATATGAATATCTCTTACATACTCTAATTGAGAAGCTGTAGGAGGTTCCTCTGAGATGGAAGTTTCCAAAACACTTAACTTTTTCTGTTTATACCGCGCTTTTTGCTAGGCTAAGAAGTTTCCGAACTTAGTCCTTTCGAATTTAGTCCTTTCGTTCCTATATATAAAATAATTATCTTCAATTATCATACCTGTCCTCTTTTAATAAATTGCCACGCATGCAATTGAATTTCCCTAAGTTTCTATAGGAATGTCTGAGTATTGTGCGTGTGTGTATACAAAAATTCATAAGATATCCCTAAATTCCTCCTATGTTCATATCTTTCTGACATATATTTTAACAATTCCTACGTAAACACTATATTGTAAATATGTATGTACGTACATACACGTGCATAAATAGAGCTCTATTTGTTCATATGTATGTCTATTCCTATATGTGTGTAAAGATGAACAATTTGAGATTCCAACGAAATCTAGTCCAGTTTCCGAAAAGTCTCCAGATGCCTGTTAATTTTGCTGCTTTTGTTATGTTTGTAGAAGTACTGTTGTGTGAGTGTGCCCTTAGGGATAAAGTAAAACATCCGTCTGCCTCATTGCAAAGCGGTAAATAGTATTAAAGGACAATTCCTTTTTTTGTTTTCTTATAAGCATATGTTTAAGTGATTGTAAAATACCAGAAATACCCCTTTTGAATGAGAGTGGTATATATGTATTTGTGTGTGTATGACTTAGGTTAACGCAAGTTAAGCCTTTCGGCAATTTGAATCGTTTTTATTTGACACTGCTACTTGCTGCTGCTGACGCCTTCTCTTTGTATACCATGGCCATACTTTGCGACGGCAACATTACTTTTAATCTCATTAGATAGGACTTCATTCAAAAACTGTCATGTGCTAGTGTGTGTTTTTGTTCACATACCATACATAATGTGTTTGGCCGTAGTGACAATATATTTTGTTTTGCGTCATTAAATTTTTGAAGGATTACCACAATCTCATTGTGTGTTACTGTATTTTGTCTCTGTTGGCTTTTAAGCTTTACTGTTTGATGTATTTTTTTAAATGTGTCAACGTAACCCAAGCAATAATGCCACAATGTTTCTTTCACTTTTGCTGGAACTTTATTTTAATCCGTCAAATCATCAAAAAAGATCCAAAATTACTATTTTTCAAAAAGTATTTGGTGAAATAATATACCCTCTCCTCTAAGGTAGAGGTAGATTATATTATGTGGAGGATAATTAGCCATAAATTTGGCAATGTTTAAATATTGCATTTTTGGAAGAATATTATATTTCTAAGGCTGCTGCTACGGAATATAATTTACAATAGAAGTTATGCTTTATGATGAAATGTATACTATTAAAAGCAGGTATTAATGGGGTTATTAACTAGAAGTGACAAATGAGGTCCTATTTGGTTTAATAGTCATTTGAATACACACAATTCGAAAAATGGTAATGGAATTCTTTTTGTCGTCATTATGGAATTCCATACGCATTCTTTGTTCAATCAAATACTCACATCATAATGGAATGTGTAAATCATTTGTAAGTATTTCTTAGCTTTTTTTGATGTTATTTACAAATTATAATTGAAATCAATGTTTATTTTGTTGACAACATATTCAACAATGAATTGTAATATTCATTGACCTATCCTATACTAATTGCAATAAATTTTAAATTATTTGTCAACAAATAAGAAAATTCAAATTTAAATCTCCTATTCTGTTTACAGATTATGTTTGTATGTGTGTTAAAAAAACTGTCATTATACATATTAAAGATTTATTATATAATTTGCATTTACTTAACTTACAAATTAATCTATAGACCATTTGAATGTTTGTTAGAACCCATTCTTTGGCCCAAACCAAATTACGTGCCAAATTTCGTGACGATTGTTTCCTAACTGTGACCTGTACCGGCTTTACTAATTATGATGATCACACGGACGGACACACACGTCTAGATCGTCGCAGCTAGTCGAGATAATAAAAATTTGCGGGGTCACATAAGATGCCCTATAATATTATATAGATGGTTCTCGGCTAAGTAACTGTGACGTTTTATTGAAGAACCGGTGTCTGAAGTTTCTGTCAGGTCACATTATGATTCTTTAGGCGGAGGCTCAAGTTAAAACTTTGGTCTATAAAACTTTTTTGTACCTAGCAATTAACAATAGCCATGGAATTTTTAATTAAGTACCTTCTCTAATTCTTTTAAAATTGTCAATTCCTTGGCAAAGTGGTAGAAATACAGGTTGCTTGCCTTTACACAGGTATCATAAATTTTCTTTAATTATTTCATTTTACATTTTATTGCTGTCAAAATTAAAACCAACAACATTGTCAATTTCAACAGGGGGATATCATAAATTTTCTTTAATTATTTCATTTTACATTTTATTGGTCAAAATTAAAACCAACAACAAATTTCAACAGGGTTTTTATTTTAAGCCTATTTGTTTAATAGGAGAGATGTTTTTTTTCGGTGTCTATCTTTATATTTGTCTGGAAAATATAAACGTGTTTAATATAAGTATGTATGTGGATGTAGTAGTATTTAGACATAAGATACTACTAATGACATCACAAAGTATTTAAATCAGTTAGAGTTTGTTATGCGTAATTGAAAACATAAATCAGTAAATAATTAAAATTATATTATAAGAATACATGTGTATACAGCTCTCTCATTAAGTGATTCTATGACCTAAAGATGTGAAACAAATAATTCAGAAAAGCAAATAAATTGAATAAACTTAACAATTTTAATCTCTTTCTTAATTAAATTGATTTAAATGGTTGAAAAATGTTTTATGTGCGAAAAAATGAACATTTATATTTTCTAAAACGTGAAATATAATATCAAATGAATTTATAATAGGTCAATAAGTTGATTTTTTTTTGCAATTTATATAACACTGTAACACAATTTATATAACACTGTAGCGTATAAATTGACTTTTGTAATCGTTGATTATTTAGTATGTTTGTGGCAAGTTCGTTATAACCGAATTAGAATATATGAAACCTGAAATTTGGGACCGAAAAAAATAGTTCGTTATAAAAAATGTTCGCTAAAAAGTGTATGAAAAATATGTCTTAAAACTGTACTTCAAAATTTCTTCTTTATCGGACATACTTTGGTACACTGTTTAAATATAATCGGATGATATATATATATATATATATATATAGGAGGAAATCAAAATCTGAACCGATTATCATCAATTTCAATAGGGTTCAACTTTGGACCAAATAAATGAAATGAACCAAATATCATCCAATTCGTCATCCTTTTTATTTACAAACAGAGGGAAGGACTTGCATAAACCGATTCAAAGAATGATTTTATGTACACATATGCAGAAAGACATATATACCACAGTGCAGGACACCAGAATTGGCGCATGTCCCAAAAACTTTTAAATTGAAATAAATCATAAATATAATTTCCTATAAAACATGTGAAACATCCTTTGTGCAACGCAAACTTTCCAAAAAGTCATTAATATTATAAACTATTTTTTGAAAGCATCGTGCTAAAGTTTATGTAAACGCGATTATGGACCCTTGTAATTAATTCTATTAAGGGGACCCCCCATTCCCGGGGTCAACATTTTTGTTGATATAATTCGAATCTACCCTGATTAAAGAATGTCTCTACAAAATTTCAAGTGAAAATCTCAAGAACTCTTGAAGATATAGCCGATTTATTGTGTCAGCATCAAGTGACGGCTGAAGGGCTTCTCAAACTTTAAACGCGTTTTTCTCTAAACATTTTTTTGCGAATGGCGGGCACGATAACTCAAAAACTAATAGTCCAATCGGTTCCAAATTTTGCAACGTTTCTTTGGGAGTGTATTGCTCTCGTATGAACTAGGATAAAGCCAATCGGTGAAGATCTACCTTATTTTTTAACTTGGTTTGTGGTCGAAAATCGGCGATTTTCCCAAAATATTTTTTCAAAGGTCCACCATTTTGTTAATTTTAGAGCGAAGTCAATAATCCTAGTTCATGCGGGAGCTAGACATGTACTCTTTCTAACACCGCTGGAATTTTCGGATTCCGATGTTCCAGTGAGGAGTTATCATGCCCGCCATCAAAAATAAGGACTTTTCTTTAATTACAAAAAACAACAACAAAGCAATAACAAAAATTTTTTTGTAAATTATTTTTCTTCTCTTTTAAATTTTCAAATATATATGTGCAAAGTTACAAACCTTAACAAGCATTGGTATTAATTTACCAGCCCATTGAAATTCTTGAAAAATTAAAATCGGGAATGGGTGGGGTTCCCTTAAAACAGAAAAAACTTGTCACCACAAAAATACACCAACGGTATTACGATGATGATTTATGGATATTAACATTAATTCACAATTTGCAGTAATCTAAGATATGATAGCCAAAATTTAATCCATAAATGATTACCTTTGAAAAAGTCATAGTTAATTCCAAAGGGGTTGGTTTGGATGTTATGACAGTAAGAGATCATATATGAAAACTTGGAAATTTCTATATCCTCCATTATGATAGTCCATCGACATATAAAACTACAGGCTGTCAGGTTGGAAAATTGGGCTAGAATTACACCTAATGATAAGTTATCTAATTAGGAACATGTGCACGAAATATGTATGTATATAAAATTTGTCACTCCGTTTGAAACACTTCGAAATATTCACCGGAGACTGTGGAGGACTTTTTTTTCAATATGATTCCTTTAGTAATCACAGAAAAATAGGAATACAATATGCCAACTATATTTGCTTTGTATTAGGATATGTCCTCATGTTCGTATCATACATTCTTTAAAAAATTATTATTTTTTTTTTTTTGGAATCAGAAATAAACAAATGAAATCTTGCGATATTACAAGACCAACATTTAGCCTCAGTTCACATTTCTTGATTGGAATTATACATCAATATAATATTGCTCACCCGGCCTGAATAAACACAATTTCGACCTATAGGGACATGTATATATTTATTGCACTTAAAAAAAATTATTTGATTTATATATGATAAAAGCTATTAAATTTGCTATGTTTCACGATAAAAGCTATTTTTATCATATAAAATAATAAAAATAAATCATAAATCCACGCTATACAGGTGCCACTGTTGATTTGTACCGCGCTCTTCCACCTTGCATTGCAATCAGAATAATTTTTCATAGTATCACTGTAATAAAAATTGAAACACACAATTTTTAAATATTCTTCCAATATTTTTTCATTGCACTCACTCAGTTCTTTCTTTTTTATATAGAAATACCTCTTTGGAAATAGTTTTTTTCTTCTTAAAATTTTTGTTGTGTTTACTATACACTCCATTTCAAGAACTTATTATTAGTTTTGTTTTTGTTAATTTCTCTTCAGTGACATTCCAATGTACTCAATCAGAGTATGATCTTAAGTTCACCACCTTAGCATAGACAAGGTAAATGTCTTGGCTTAAAGAGTGAAAGTGTCTATCAACAACATAACATTTTTATTTCTTTTAATATACATTTATTAATCTATTTGAGGGGCATATCTTCTAATTCTACACCATTTCCTTTGTAAACTTCATGTAGTTTATTTTATTTAAGGGTATATTTTTTATTGAAGTTCGATAACTTCGAACATCGATAGCATAATTTGCTTTTCTATTACATTCAACCCTCGTTTTCGCAAACAACTTCAGTCGACCTCGTCACCAAATTTAGACTTTCTTTTTAACAAAAACCATCAAAGTAACATTATTTCATCTAAAAGTTATATATTAAAAGTGAATTAAAAACACAATTCTCAATTTATATTATCACTATAAAAATTATCCTGAGGTAAATATACATGATATAGTGCATTTCTATCAGTGTGTAAAAATATCAATTCTTTAGATTTATTTTTTTACTGCCAAGTGTGTAAACCTGAATTTTAGGGAATTTGATGGACCACGTTGTGGTTACATCACCCCGTATCACAGCCTCTCGAAAATTTCGAAGAAACATCGTCTTTGCGAAACCTTAAATAAAATCCTTGGAAAAAAACTTCCGCGAAAAAGGGGTCCAACTACCCACAGCGTAGTTGTTCGTCCTAATATCATATCCGGAGCAACATTTTCATTTTTTTCTACCCAACCGCACAACACCATAACCTCGTCATACTTGGATATATAAAATACCTCCAAAAACCAGCACCTATACTACCCGGCATAACACCTAACCTACAGCAAAGGTTACATAATTTCAGTACTTATTTTCGAGGCTTATTAACAACGTCGTCATAAACTCCGACCTAAAAAAACTTCATTAAAAAAACTCATTAATTGGATATCGGAAGCCCTCCGACCTAAAAAAACTTCATTAAAAAAACTCATTAATTGGATATCGGAAGCCCTACTTAATTTTTGGCCAGATTAAATCTTCCATCTATATGGAATAACCACTTCATTATATAAATTGTAAAAAAAAACCCAAATGGAGACATTATACCCTACATAATTAGTATAACCAAAATTAAATAAGTATAATTTTACATTCACAAGTGAACATGGAATACAAATATTTATATGTATTTTGTGATAGTAATTTATTTATTTCACCGGAATTTTAATTCCTTCATTGAAAACTTTATTTGAAATGAAAAAAAAGTTTTTTCATATAATTATTACATTTATACTATATTTGCACTCCTTGTTTCACATTATCAAATTTTTTATCTCATCTTACTAATTCTTATTACAATATCATAGATTCATAATATTTATATCGCATGGTATAATTTCATCACATTATTAAGAGAACTATTATATCCCTTGCTACAATCATCTCAGAAACTAATCCAGCAGTCTGTATACTTCGAAGGCCTTCATCAGTACGGATTGCATGGTAAGTGAGTTTTATTCTATTTATACTTGTTTTTAAGAGTGGCATTCATATAAGAGAATTACTCTTCTTATGAAGACCTGTAATTCTCTTGTGATTTTGAGTTGTATTCGAGAGATATGTTTGCCACTGATCTCTTAAATTAAATGACTTTTAATAGACTCTCTTTAGGTGATGATATTTTGATTTTATACATCAACTAGCTGGACCCGTGGCACTTCGCTGCCCCTACCAAAGGCCAAAAAAGTAAATCCATAATATGGTAATTTTTACGATGGAATACGTAACTGACTTAGAAATTTTTTAAACGTATAGCATTATTGCTATGAGAAAAACCCGCAACTCAAGTGGCAGTGCATTCCAACATCGCGCAATTATTTCAAATTCGAGGTATCAAAATATTGGGGTTTCTGGGGGAGTGTGTGAAAAGAAATAACATCCTTAAGTGTCCACGTTAATATATATAGTGAATAAATCTTTCAAAAGAACATCCAAGAAAGTGAGTAATGTATTCCGTCACGTGATTCTCACTACGTAGATTATAAATAGAGCGTTTTATTATAAATAGAGTGTATTATAATTCGTGTATTGAGTGTATTATAATAAGAGCAGCGACATTAACAGAGCATTTGCCAGTAATAACTTTACACGTTGCGTTAAATGTAAATTAGATGCAAAAATTCTACGCCAAGTGTTCCAATCTTTCCTTGCTAAAACAAGTGCTGTACAACAATAATTTTGCACTGATCTAGGAATATATTGAAAGATGAGGGAGTATGATTATTGGAACAAAATCCCAAAGCTTTTGGTTTGAAAAAATTGATAGTAAAATAATGCACAGAACGCAGTGCATAAAACAACTAAGATGGATGTTTTTGTTATCCTCCATCAAAGTAGAAGTATCCATTGAAAAGCAGCAATTGGATCAGCGTATAAAAATTAAAGGTGTATCTAAATTTATCATATTCCAGTCTCAGACTTATAACGTGCCTTCTAGATGATCAAACGTTTTATAATTAAAATTCACACTATTCACTTCGGCGGTTTTTAAGCCAAATAACATTATTTCCAAAGTAAATATGTTTTCACAAACTGAAAAAAACAGTAAGGAAAGCAGTAAATTCGGACTGGGCCGACTATATGATACCCTACATTGGCATGAAATGGAACGAACTTAAATATGTTAAATTTATCTATACCTAAACCGACTAACATCAGTCCCTACACATGTTAACGCAACGTGTAAAGTTCTGCAACCTATGCTTAATTTTTAAATCGATTTTAAGCAAACTTGACACACGCTATTTGGTATGTTGCTCGTTTTAAAATTTAATCTCAGTCAGACTTCCATTGATTACATGGCGTACATTTACCATGAACCGAATTCAAGGAAACTTACCAGAGATTAATTTATATCGGACGAACATATATATGGAAGCTACATCTAAATCAAATTTTCACGAAACTTTGCTAGACTATTATAGACTTAATTCCGTACCCTATGTCAAAATTCGTGGAAATCGTTTATATAGAGGCTTTAGTGCACCATTTACATAAAATCGGATGAAATATGGGAGCTATATTTAAATCTGAACCGATTTTCACGAAACTTAGCACAAATCATTCTAGACTCAATTCAGTACGCTATGCCAAAATTCGTGCAAATCGAATAATTTTCAGAGGCTTTGGTGCACCATTTACCTAACATCGGGCGAAACTATATATGGGAGCTATATCTAAATCTGAACCGATTTTCACGAAACTTAGCACACATCATTCTAGACATAATTCAGTTGGCTATACCAAATTCCGTGCAAATCAAAAGACATATAGGGACCATTTACCTTAAATCGGACGAAAATATATATAGAAGCTATATGTACATCTGAACCGATTTTCACCAATTCCAATGGGGTTCATCCTTGGGCCAAATAAATGAGCTGTACCAAAATTTCATCCAAATGAATGTACCAAAATTTCATCATCAACAGACGGACCGAAGAACATGCATAAATCGATTCAGAAAGTGATTCTATGCATATTCTCAAAAGGACCATAGGTCTAGTTCGATTCCTTTTGCCTGTTACAAATATATGCACAAAGACATAATACCCTGTTCCACAGTGTGGTGAAGGGTATAATCAATGTCAATTATATCATTGAATTTTCTACATATGTTTTTCAATATACATACATGCATTTTATGTATTTCAAAATATATCCTCATTGTTCCAAAATATATCCTCATCGGATGATCCGTATTTGCATCCACTTTACTCAACCAAATTTTCAAGTCTAAAAATATACACATAGCAATTGTACATATGTACATACATATATATGTACATATTGTATGCTGTACTGTTTAAAATTTAATCTCAATCAGGCACCCACTGATTATTTGGTGTACAATCAACATGAGTAGGTCGAAATTATTTATGGAAACTATGCTACATCTAAACCTGAACCGATTTCAACGAAACTTGCCACATATTAATGACTATTAACATCAGTAGGTTGTGTCTATCGTTCTAGCTATGGGTCTTTAGTGCACCACTTACTCAAAATCGGACGAAAATATATAAAGAACGTATATGTAAATCTGAACCGATTTTCAAGAAACTTAGCACATATAATTGTAGGATAAATTCAGTACGCTTTGCCAAATTTCGTGCAACTTTGGTGCACCATTTATCTAAAATCGGGCGAAACTAAATATGAGAGCTATATCCAAATCTGAGCCGACTTTCAATGTGGTAGAGGGTATAAAGAGGGCAAATATGTCTACAGTACCAATTTGTGTATACAGTCCAAATTATTTAAATCGCTTCATACACGAATTGTACGAATGCTGTCATCAGTAATGTGTATAGTACTAATTTGTGTATACTGTCCAAATTATTTCAATCGCTTCGTACTCGAATTTTACGAATTCTGTCATCAGTATCACTTCTTTGATTTAGATATTTCCACCTTTATCATTTTCATAAAAACAAATGCGGAATTGGCAACACATGCATAAAGGTGGTTTGTGAACTTAGTAAACATCTGTGGTTTGTATATTTACTAAAACTTTGCTATAATTGTCAATTCCAATTCATTGCTATAATGGCCAATTCTGAAACAAAAAAAGGGACAATTTGTATGGGGGCTACTGTTTCCCATGCCCCCATCAAAAAATTAAGTACCCTAAGTACCCTACCACACAAATGTACTCAAAAATCGACTGTGAAAATTTCAACACTCTACTTTAAAACTGCATTAATGTTATAAAGTTTCCTTCAACTTCATTTTTTGATTTTCTGCGCGCTAGATCGGTATTTTTTCCCACTGTGAATCGGTAACCACGATGCCGTGTACACGATACGTATACGTACACTGGTGCGTATACGTATGGTAATGTATGGTAGTGGTTCTATTGCACAGATAACTACAACCTGCAGCAAAGGTGGGGAATCTAATGTTTACATGTGTTGAGTTTTATGTTTATGTTGTTGCAATTAAATAATATTTTTTTCTACAACTAAAAGAACGCTGCAATTTGAAATTATATAATAAACTGCAGCAATGTCACCCAGAGTGTAAAGCCAACATCAAAGAACATTGAAAATTAAATAAACCAAACCAAAAACCAAGGTATCCAGGACACGCACATTTCAATTTGACCATAGCCTGCAATAACGTAAAGTTGTATGCATATAACGTGCAGAATGTGTACACACACACAAGTAAAATTATTTCAACCGTGTCAGTTTATGGTTATATTACACCTGGGGCTTTGTTGCTGGAAAAACGGCAAAATATTTGTAGAAAAACTTTAGAAATGATAATTTAAGGCATTTGCCTAAATTTATGCCATCGAAAAATATTAAATTTATAGTCAATATTGAAATCGTGAGTTTGTGCCATTCACATTGTTTTTAGAGTTGCATAAAATTAATTGAATTATTTTAGTTATGATCAAACATATGTTTGTCAAAGAGGAACACCAAAGTCAATGCTTTGTGGCTTTTAAAATGAAGACACAAAGTCTTTTTATTTTAGTCCTAGTTTTTTGTTTTGTTCTATTTCAAGCCTTTTGCACTACATGGTATCAAGGGAATTTCTAACTAACTAACACAACAACCACACCAACACGGATAACACCTTTTGGTGTGGTTCTGCTAATAACATATTTTGGGTCTTTGGTACACCATTTACTTAAAATCGAATGAAAATATAATTTAAATAGGGTTCATTCTTGAACCAAATAAATCGAATCATAAATTTTTGGCCTGAAAACACCAATGAATGGTGAAGTGCTTTTATAATTTGGTATACAATGGGTACCCAAATACCAAAATACAGATAATTGGGTTAAAAACATGTCCAACATCCCCAAAATACCCATTGGGGGTACTATTATATGGGGGCTATTCCAAACCGCGAGCCAATATTTCCCATTTGCAATACCAAAAATTCTAAAAGTACTAACAATGTCTGTGCACTGCTTAGCAGTGTCATCAAAAGGATATCTGTATACATACAGTTCCTTTTCGACACATTCTGTAATTTATTTAGAAAGTGGAAAAAATAATTGTCCTAGTCACGTGAGTTTAAAATTTTGCGTTGTGTTTACAAAAGTGTTTTTCTTGATCAAATTACCGTCGCATATTTGTCTTAACAAATAAAATTCTGAAATTAAATAGAAAAAATTAAATTTATTTTATCAGTATTTAATTTAGTGAATTGTAAAAATGTATAACCTCGTTAGAAGAAATAAATCTAAATTTTCCTGAAATGAAAGTGCATAAAAATGTTTTATTTATTTAAGTAGTAAAATAATAAAATAATTTGTTGATAGTATGAAACAAATTTTTTCTCATTTGTAATTTAAAATGAAGCCCTTAAAAGGGCTGGTGGGTTTCCTTGCACACATTTTTGGGCTCAGTATTTATTATTTTATTACTTACCGCATTATAACTGATATCACCAATGTGTAAATTATCCACGGTTGTATGGATTTGGGTGAAAATCGAAGGAAAATATATATCCCAAACATTAAAACAGCATCACATGTCATATACTGAATAGGAAAGAAATATAGCCAGAGTTTAAATTAAATTTTCAATTAGTTCATTGAATTAGTCGTAAAATAGTCAACTTGTGTGGCATGCTTGATAAAACAGCATTTATAGATTAACAAATTGGTCTAAAAACACAAAGTTAGCTACGGTCGATATACAATTTTGAATATGAATATATTACTCCAAATTTAACACTGAAAGGGTTAAAAACAATGAATAACCAATACTCTTATCATGCAGTCCTTTATAATTCATATTATGGTGCAATGGCATTGCCACTTTGCACACCCCTCCAAATTATTGGAATTATAATAAAATTATTTTTTTTAGCTATAATGTTAGCCATTTATCCATTTACTTGTTTTTATTGAAGTTGCATCCGCACAAATAGTAAGTGTCAAATAGTAGGCTTCTAACAAAACATAATTGTTTTAGTTGTTGTTTGAATTCTAGTTTTTAATTCATATTATGGTGCAATGGCATTGCCACTTTGCACACCCCTCCAAATTATTGGAATTATAATAAAATTATTTTTTTAGCTATAATGTTAGCACAAATAGTAAGTGTCATTTCTTTAGCTTTTAACAAAACATAATTGTTTTAGTTGTTGTTTGAATTCTAGTTTTTTGGAAAAATAGTAAAATGTAGTTAACAAATAAACTAATAAACATATCAACAGTTGCTAGATAATTTTACAGAAATGCATCCCACTTTAGAAAAATATCATAAAATATTGAATTAAGTTTGAAATGTGTTGTTCCTATCATAACATATATTTATTCGTTTTAACTATCCCAACAAGTATACACGTATACTATTCTTTTTAACACATCTTAAGGCTTCATTATTTTTGTGTTTTGTTGAAAAGTTTAAAGAGCTAAAACTGTTTTAAACCATGTACGCAAAGCTGGATTCAAAAAGAAACTTAATGTTTGGGTGCCACACCAATTAACAAACAAAAATAGGATGGATCGAATTTCGATCTGCGAAGCTTTAGCCAAACGGAATGAGATAGGCCAATTTCATAAACTTAAACTTTTCTGACTGGAAATGAGAAACGGATTACATCAAAGAGCGATGAAGCACCTCAAACGGTGGTCAAACCTGCAATATATTTGGTGGGACTATTTATTATGATTTGCTTCCATATGGTCAAACGCTAAATTCTGATCTCTACTGTCAGCAACTGAACCGTTTAAAGATAGCAATTGACCAGAATTGGCCAACAGTAGAGGTGTAGTATTCCACTAGGACAACGCTAGGCCACACTCACCTACGGTAACTCGCCAGAAACTTCGGGAGCTTTGTTAATGCATCCGTCATACAGTCCGGACTTGGCGCCAAGCGATTATCATCTTTTTCTTGCATTGCTAAATTTATTTTTATTTAATGATGCAAAATTGGTATCTGGTGAAGATTGTAAAAATCGACTACCAGAGTTTTTTGCAAATAGAGAATATAATTTCTATGAGAGAGGCATTATCAAGTTATCTTAAAAATGACAACATATCATACAACAAAACGGTGAATATAGGACATTCCGAAGCATGTGAAATGAAGTCATATCTCTATATATATATATATATATATATAAATGAATTGCTGTTCGTTAGTCTCGCTAAAACTCGAAAACGTCTAAACGGATTTTTCTTATCTTAGTCTTGAAATGATAGTGGAGCTTAAAAGGTTCAAAAAAAATTGAAAATCGCGAACAAATTTCAAAAAATTTTATGAAGCTCATAGCCAGCAACCCGCTCTTTGCCAGCTCCCCGCTCTTTGCAAGCTCCTCGCTCATAGCCAGCTCCTCGCTTATTGCAAGCTCCTCGCTCATAGCCAGCTCCTCGCTCATAGCCAGCTCCTCGCTCATAGCCAGCTCCCCCGCTCATAGCTAGCTCCCCCGCTCATAGCTAGCTCCATACTAATAACCACTAACTACTAACCGAACCCTGACAAAACTCGAACCCTGAAAACCCCGAACCTGCCGACCAGCAACGAGCCGACGGTAGCCAGCCGATCTTCAACGAGCCGACACCAGCTAACCGAGTATCTTCGAGCCGACTGTATCCTGCCGATCACCAACGAACCGACGGTAGCCAGCCGATCTTCAACGAGCCGACATCAGCTAGCCGAGTATCTCCGAACCGACTGTAGCCTGCCGATCTCCAACGTACCGACAGCAGCTAGTCGAGTATCTTCGAGCCGACTGTATCCTGCCGATCTCTAACGAGACGACGGTAGCCAGCCGATCTTCAACGAGCCGACATCAGCTAGTCGAGTATCTTCGAGCCGACTGTAACCAGCCGATCACCAACGAGCCGACATCAGGTAGCCGAGTATCTTCGAGCCGTTTGTAGCCAGCCGATCTCCAACGTACCGACGGCAGCTAGCCGATCACCAACGAGCCGACATCAGGTAGCCGAGTATCTTCGAGCCGTTTGTAGCCAGCCGATCTCCAACGTACCGACGGCAGCTAGCCGATCTTCAACGAGCCGACATCAGCTAGCCGAGTATCTTCGAGCCGACTGTAGCCAGCCCATCTCCAACGTACCGACAGCAGCTAGCCGATCTTCAACGAGCCGACTGTAGCCAGCCGATCACCAACGAGCCGACAGCAGCTAGCCGAGTATCTTCGAGCCGACTGTAGCCAGCCAATCTCCAACGTACCGACAGCAGCTAGCCGATCATCAACGATCAGACTGTAACCAGCCGTACACCTTCGAGCCGACCACAACCCGAATACCAACCTGCCGATTAGTTGCGAGCCGACATCACTTAACCAACCCCGAGCCGACTGTAACAAGTCGGCTATTAACGATCCGACCTTCATACCCAGCTACCATTACCGATTAGAAGATTCCCATCCCAACTATTATTCTTATTGTAAACACCAGAGTATTCTAATAAAGATTGAAATTGTAATCACTCGTGTTTTTACTTAAGGTTTGTGGGTCATTAGGTTGACCCTGGTAGCGACTGAGCTTACTTCAGCCTTAGTTAAAACCACTCGTTATAATCTTCAAAATACCAAATATTGAGAGCTACCATTATATGGTCGGTACCCCGAAAAATTAATATTTTTGGCACGGACATTTTCTGCTCAATGACAATCCAAAGTATAAAATTACTACCGATTCTGTTTAAAAAATCGTCAAAATTCCGCATATTAAAAAATACCGTTTTATGGGGGCTACCCTTAAAAAAGAACCAATATGGAACATTTTCAATATCAAATATCCTAGGAGTAGTAATGCATGTGAAAATTTCAAAGCTCTCTCTTATAGTGGAGGGTATAAAAAGCTAACTTAATAGTGGGCTACCGTTATGAGGAGTCTTATAAATATATTGGGAAAATGTAATTAAATCAGAAAGTCAAACTTATATGCGCATTTAAATTTATTAAAAATATTTTTCCCACGAATTCGAATATTAATAATTTTATATCAACAGAAACTTTAGAATGCAAAATAAAAAAAAAATATTACAAAGATCTGAGCACTCTACCTTATGGTGGAGGGTTTAAAAACAAATCTAAAATTCCGAGAATTATAAGTCAACAATATTGCTGTGCAAGACAACGTTTGCCGGGCCCGCTAGTATATATATATATATATTAAAATAAAAATAGGCTTTACCATTGCCTATTTTCAACATGGCAATTATAGCAAAATGTTGGTAAATATAAACACCACAGATATATATTTTCTAATAGTCAATATAAATTAATCTCTTAAAATAAATTAATCTCTGGCAAGGTTCCTTAAAATCGGTTCAGATATAGATATAACATAGCTTCCATATATAATTTCGACCTATTCATGCTAATTGAGATTGATTTTGAAAAAGTGCAGCATATAAAATAGTGTAAATCGATTATCAAAATTTTGCGTAGGCTGCAGAATGACATGTGTAGGGATTGATGTTAGTCGAATTACATGTAGATAAAGATGCCATATTTAAGTATGTTCAATTTCACGTCAATGTTCCTTCGTCCGTCCATGTATTTTTGTTAACAAAGTACAGGTCGCATTTATGATCCGATTTGAATGAAATTTGGCACAGTTCACTTATTTGGCCCAATGACAAACACTATTGAAATTGGAGAAAATCGGTTCCGATTGGGACAAAATTTTGCACAGCGCACTGAATCAGGTCCATGTTTATGTGTGCGAAGTTGGAATCGGTTCAGATTTAGATACAGCTCCCATATGTAGTTTCGTCCAATTTTATGTGAATGATGCACCAAACTCCCAATATTTGTCCGATTGGCACAACATTTTGCACAGAGTTCTGAATTAGGTCCAGACTGATGGCTGCGAAGTTTTGTTAAAATCGGTTCAGATTTAGATATAGCTCCCATATATAGTTTCGTCCGATTTTTGGTGAATGATGCACCAAACTCCCGATATTTGTCCGATTGGAAAAAAATTTTGCACAGCGCACTGAATCAGGTCCATACTTATATATGCGATGTCTTGTGGGAATCGGTTCAGATTTAGATATAGCTCCCATATATAGTTTCGTCCGATTTTTTGTGAATGATGCACCACACTCCCAATATTTGTCCGATTTTCACAAAATTTTGCACAGAGTTCTGAATTAGGTCCAGACTGATGTCGTCCGATTTTTTGTGAATGATACACCAAACTACCAATATTTGCCTAATGGAGTAAAATTTTGCATAGCGAATGCTATTGAGGGAAAAACAATGCGTGATAAGGTTTTTTGAAATCGGTTCAGGTTTTTTTTCGTTCGATTTTATGTAAATGGTGCACCCAAGGGCCTATGTTTGTTCGATTTACACGAAATTAGGCAGAGGGTATTAAATTGAATATAGAGTGATTACAAAAAACAAATGGTGTATGCAACGGTTACTCAATTAAGTCCATGTGTTTATATATAGCTCCCATACATAATTTGACTCGATTTCATACAATTGGTACAAAGAATCCTAGTCTGTCCGTTTGACTTGCAATTTTTCACTGATTTCAGAATGTTATGCGTATGGGGTTTTTCAATTGGTTTAAATATCTATCTAGATAGCACATTAAATTTCGCCCTATTCTATCTCAATGGTCCT